>NC_060165.1:5954285-5978669 GCF_021292245.1 Micropterus dolomieu | reverse complement strand
CCCTTTTTTAAAGATTGGGGCAGTTGTTTTCTTTTAAGGATTTCCAAGTAGAGCCCAACCCAGTTGGGTTTTTTACAGTGGAAAAAGAGCCGATTTATGAGCCAATATTTAGATTTTGAGAATGATTTGGATAGTAGACCCCTTTACTGTATAAACTAAATTTAGAACAGGCCGATATTGAAAGCTGTTTTGTATGTGGGCTATAATACCTTTTCCTGTTAATAAAATAGATTACAGTCTCAACAATTGCACATTATTAAATATTTGTCTGAAAGAGAATAAGCATTGCCTATGTGTATTTTATCTAACACATAATCTGCCGTAATAACTACATTCAGTGTATCTAATTTATCCCTGTGCCAGCACGCTTTAATAATATCCAAAGCTACGTGAAACCATTTCTCAACCACCAGCTGGCTCTAAATCATGCTGCCTAAGATAACGTTACAGTGACCTGCTGTTGAATGCATCTAATACTACATGTCTACAACGAGGACCTGCATCTTTGTTATTTCATTTAACTAACATTATAACTTCAAACAGCTCTGACTACAGCGTTTCACGTCTACAATGCCACACAGAGAAGCTACAGGAAGCCGTGTTAGATTCTTGTTCAGTTCACGTTTATTTACGTCTGCTATGGTTTAATCATTTCTGACACGCCGACTAAAACTGCAGACAGGCGGCTCGCAGATATATTTGGAATACGTCAGAAGCTATAGTTTAACACAGTGTTAGCTTTGTGGCTAATTTAGCAAAGGGCGACGTGAGTTGCTATAAGCGATTTTAGAGAATATTGACAACGATGAACTAGGGAGAAAGGAGAGGACCGGTAGCTACAACTGCCACACTGTTAGAGAAATGCATCTACACTCACGTTTGTCAGCAGCGTAACGTTACCCAACCCAACTACCGTAACATTTAACATGCTGCTATGAGCTGGGAGGAAACCGGGAGAGGGCAATGAAAAACGGGAAGGTTAGCAAGTCATGAATGTTTTCAGGAGAAGATAAGTGTTTGGGCCTGTTTTTAATTATAATTTATGTCATGTAATTAAGGTGACATCTCACCGCTAACACAGTCTGTTGTTTTTGCATGCTGCGGTAAACTTGGCTCCGGTAGACTTCGGTCAGCTGATTGTTTTCTTCTGTGGTGTGGCAGTGTTGTTAAAAGAGGAGCTGCAGCGCGCCCTCTGGTGGACAAACTATGCAACACCAGATTTCCCCTAGGATGGAGTTGTAGCAGTGGAGGTGAAGCAAAATCTTTTTTTGTGCGCGTAGTATGTCTGAATATAAACCCCCCAACACAACGTGTCTCAGCAGCGTTGCTTTTGTGTCCATGAGCATGCGATGCTTAAAATGTTGGTGTTTTCCCATAGTTTTATGTGAGCTTCAGATGAATGTTTTGGTGGTTGTAGTAGTCATGGTCAGGGTTCCTCCCCCAAGAAAATTTTTACCAACCAAAAGTTTTCCAATATTATTTTCACCATATCTAAACAAACAGCACCCAAAGTTCAGTCTACTGGAGGAACTACAACCATTAGATTTGGGAGAAAGTAATTTGGTTGGTTATGATGCTCTCCAGTGATTTTACATTTATGGCACAGCATGTTTGGGCATCACCCCCTAAGACTTAACGGCAGGAAAACCCTGTTAATATGACCTCAGAATCATTATAGATACAATTGTTCATGTTTGCCTTCTTGTGTCTTGATTTTACAGCTTTTTTTACAGCTTCTTTTCTATAGACCTTTTAATATAAAAAATAGGCAACATGAGAAACCACCTCCCTTCTGAGGAGCATTTTATTTGCAATCCAAAAAGAAACGTTGTCTCATTAGCTTAAAAGGATCACTAATTTGCTTTACTAAGCTCAGATCCTCTGGTCACCACCGTCCTTTCTTTTCCTAACAACCACTTTTTCAGACTCATCTGAAAACTGAATAATAATTTAGGATGCACATGTCTATAGGATACAGGACAGAGCTGTAAGCTACACCAGTTTAGTCTAAGTTTGTACCTGATGTTCTCAACATTGGACAAGTAGGTAGTGATAAAATACATCTACCAGTTACTTTCTATAAATTGAGCTAATGTTAAGTTACATAGAGCTTAAAACATAGCCTACTGTATAAGCTTTCCTGGGGCTCATGTATAAACGCTGCCTACACACAAAAAGGTTACCGTATGTACGCTGGTTTTCACGCACACGTGGGATGTAATAAAATAAAAAAACGAACGTGATGTAAGAATGTGCGGACCCTCCGCAAACTTTTTACTGGCTCTGTCAGTGAACTCCAAAGTCAGACACGCCAAATGTTTCAAAATAGCGTTTCCACTCCAGTTACAGTGCAGATCAAAAATCTAATTATGTCCATGAATACACAAGAGTTTTATCGTGTATGTAGTGGTTTAATATCAGATAAAATTAAATGTGAGAGGAATAGATGATGATGGCTCTCACGTTTAATTTCGCTTCATATCACACGTTATCACTTTATCATACAAACATTCAGACCAACAATGTTATTTGCTGGCGCTAGTGAGCCATAACTATTCCATACTGCACCTTTGAATTGTAAAATAAATAAAATTAGCCAAATCAATGTCCGCTAAATATTTCATCAGCCTCCCCGGAGCACAGTGGAGAGGGCCGGAGTGTAGCCACAGACAATCAGGGTCAGTTGTGGACCTGCAGCATAAAGCCAGGATAATGTCAGGTGGCAGGATGCAGGATCGCCCTTCCCCGATATTAGACGTGAATTGAGCTTCTGAGTCCTTTCAGACTTAAACTCGGCTAACTGATGGAATTATCATGATCGTAAGTGCACTGAGACGCCGCAGTGGCGCACAAACAGCTTCTCACCTCGACTCACCCGGCACATCTTCACCACCTGCACATATGGACTGTGTAAATTAAAATGTCTGGAAATAAATCCAGGAACAGCTCTCACACAATCGCTACTCTCCATCCTCATCATAATGCAGGCCATACATAATAAAAAAAAAAAACGACATTTAAAAAAAGTGTTCACCTGTCAAACCTCAATCTTCAAATGATCTCCCAGGGTGGGGGAGACCACTGACTGAAGGGATCATTTTGGCAAGGTGTGAAGCCTGCTTTGTATGATTGCTGTATTGCGTGACACACTTGTGCGTAATCCTGCATGGCTGCGCAATGGCACTGCAGAGGACGACGCGAGCGTAAGGATTAGAGTGTCCATGAAGATTTCCTGGCCCATGATTTATTAGACAGACCAACCTGACGGAACCGTGCCATCCTGGAACAAATACAAGTAGGCCTAGGCTATAACCACTGTTACCAGCGGGAGCCGACAGGTCTGATGTGATCAACAATATATAATGTTTACCTTTCTACCTAATGTCTTTGTTTAGAATAATATAATTCTGTTAAACTCTCAGAATTTTCTTTTGGTTGTGAACAAGCTGCGTCAAACAATGTGCTTTCTAACTTCCTCCTCACAAGCACCTCGATTTCTGTATCAGAAAAGCTGTTTCCACTTTGTCAGATCTTGTTTTCTTTATTTCAGCCAGTATGAGTCTCTGAGCCAGCTGCATTGACTGTTATTGTAACACAAAGTCACTCCATCCGTTTTGCGTTTGTTGGTGATCAAAGAGTTCAAACCATCAAATGAAATATTTCTTTTCTCTTCCACTTCAGTGATCAGCACCTTGATCTTGCACTTAGTGAAGTTTCTCTTTTTCACATGTTGTGCAGCAGGATTGTGGGCTATGTGGCTCGTGCATGTGCGCTCAGTTTCACGTTGATTAGGATGTATAAATGAAAGGTGCGCAGGACCTGCCCTAGGCATACGGTTTTATAGATGTGGATTTTTCTGTGCGTACGTTTTTGTTTTTTTTTTCAAATTCTGTGAGTACGCTATCTTTCAGTATGAAAGCTACGCAGTCTCTGATACATGAGGCCCCTGGTCAGCTGCGCAGTTCATCTGCTCTGTGCTGCTTGATACTGCTTCCCTCAAAAATAGACTGGCAGTAAATATTGAATTTTAGCTAAACAAAAAAAAAAATCGCAATATCTGGCAGAAAAAGTGCAATTAAATCGTTCAGCCCTAATTGATTGTGGGAAATCTTAGTAGTTCTATACGGCTGAAGTGAATTAGAACCCTATGTTATGCTAGAAAACATGACCGCAGTACCCCGACAAGCTAAGGAGTTAGGAAAGTGAAACATGTCAGTCAAACCTGTAAATATTGTCTCTGGGTTAGCAAGATTTATTTTTTTCAAGATTTTTTTCTTTTTAGGTATGAGTGACACTAGATTTGTTTATAACCATCCTAAAGTGCTTTTTAATGTTTTGATGTTGTGCTAAAGTAGAGAAAGATACAGTGGAGTGTATCACAGAGTAAACGATTTCCCTCTAATGGGGAACATTTGTTAATCCTGACTGTTAGTGTTTAGTTGAAAGAAGCTGTTACTGCTTACATTTATACTGAGACTGCGAATGGATAGTTTTGCGCTCACTATCACAGAGAGAAAATGCTGCATCAACTTCAAGGCTTTTGCACTCGCAGGAAATTGTGCCTGCATAATTAAAAAAACAAACAAATCTGAAGTCACTCAAGTCTTGGAAAGAAAGCAGAGCACGCATTCACAGCAAAATTCACACCAAGCAAGTCTTGGCTCATTGTCAGGTTTTTCTTTTCTGTTCCTCCACAGATACTTGGAGAAGTATGAGAAAGTCCACCACTTCGGAGAGGATGATGAAGAAACTCAGCCGGGGAATCCCAAAGCCTCTCTTCCAATCGGTGCAATTCCCAGTTCTTATAACTACCAGCAACACAGTGTATCAGGTAGGCTTCTTGTGTACACATGACTTAGTATTCAGAAGCTGTCTTATTCCGTCTTGCTATCTCTGCGGTCGCAAGTTCATTCTTTGTTTCTGGCTCTGTCATGTCTGTATCAGGTACGTGGATTCAGTTTCTATTTTGCATACTTTCTTGTTTTTCTGTCTCACTCAGTTTCTCATTTCATTCTGTCCTTTCTGCTCATTGGCCGTCTCAAACACTTAATACACACGCAGATGTGTTTACAGCGAAGCATCACTTCATCAGCGCTGTGTGTGTGTGTGAGGTACAACTGGTCAGCCCACAGGTCAAGGACATGCATAGAAATGTGCCTCGAATATTGCAGGTTTAAATAGATTTAAAATCTCTAATAGTGTTACAAGCTAAAAGTCTGACAAAGTATTCCCTTTATGAAACGCTTTTCATTTGAACTGTTTGGAAAAAAGTCTGCTTTTCATGTGCCGTAATCAACAAGCCTCCATTTTGTTGTATGACGTGAACTGGTGTCTGAATAAGTGTGTGGCAAAGCAAGAATTTTAAGACTCCAGGAAGTTACTGGTCTGTACTAGGGCTGAACGATTAATTGTTTTCAAATCGAAATTGCGTTTTGAAAGAACACGATTAGCTAATTGTGAAGACAGCGATTAAAATGTAGGTTAATTAAACAGCACATCTGACCCGTTTTAAACAGTCATGCAGTTAAAAATTTATTCCGTTGTCATCCCTGTGTGACAGATCTGCTCGCCAGTCACAAGCTCCATTTGCCTCCTGTTACGGCCCTACTCCCCTATCAGAGCGGGCACAGGGCGTGTGCATTTTACAATAACAAACAAAACTAGAGGATAACGTGGAATAAAGGCGTCAGCCGAACCGACACATGCAGCGGCTGGGCCGCAGTTTTGTCCGGCATCAACTCACTCTGAAGTGTTTCAGCAGCAGAGCGTTTAGCATATAACCTTGTTGACATGGTGTTAATTTGTCAATTTGTATGCTTCAACTACGGATAACAGAGCTCTGTGAGCCCGTTCCGTTCCTGAAAGTCAAACTATTCCTTTGCCTGGTTAAAGTTAGGCATCCCCAGATTGATTCTATTTATACAGTTCAAACCAATACAAACAACTGCATAATCCCCAAATTGAGCAAGCTGATATGAAGTCACAGCTTAGTTTGCAAAGAGCTACTACTTCTTACATTTTTCTAAAAGTCCTTGGCTATTTTTTTACCTTGTTTTTAGAATTCGGAGTCATCTCCATGCTGTTTTCATGGTGCAGGCACTCTTGAACTGTCGGGCATTCTGATTATTTCTGACTCAATACTTGTTTTCACACAAAGAAAGCATTTACTGCAAGGTTTAGTGCAGGCCTTTACAAAATGTCATTTTTTTTACATTTGAAGCTTCTATTGAGGTTTTCGAATGAAGCATTCAATGTCTGTAGTCATATTTTATGACGTCATCACCCAAAAAACAAATTCTTGGACAAAATCCTCAATTATTTGTCACCTACAAGCAGAATGAGTAGGATTTTGTGGTTGCTGTTTGTAAACATACATTCAAAGTTGTCCAACTTTGAATGTATGTTTAAGCAGGGAGGGAGAGAGAGGGGCGAATGAGCGAGCAGCGTTGGCGAGAACAAAGCAGTGAATCAGAAAAATGGTTATACTCTGATTGTTTCACGGCAGCACAAATTAACACAACTCGGCAAAATCCTGCAGGAAAGAGCCACGGATTTTGTGTGAATCCAGCCTGCACAGCATTTGAATGTTGCTTTATAATTTGAATGTCAAAGTTATGAACAAACTATTCGGTACAGTA
Organism: Micropterus dolomieu; assembly: GCF_021292245.1. Lineage (NCBI taxonomy): Eukaryota > Metazoa > Chordata > Actinopteri > Centrarchiformes > Centrarchidae > Micropterus > Micropterus dolomieu. Next base: position 5,972,031 of record NC_060165.1, on the reverse strand, counting down.
AGTTTAGAGACGGTTAGAAAGAAATGTCTGTATATGTATTGTTTTACTTTTACAAACCTGGCTGAAGACCCCTGTCATAGCTGGACTTCATGAGCCTTCTTATTGTACTTCAAGCTTTTCACCCTGCATGGCTCTGTTTTGCGCCAAGGCTATGAAGCGTGTGTTTGCAGTAATTGTTGGTGCCTTTTGATTTCTTGGAGTTTGCCTACACACACACCGTTGATTAATATATAAAAGCCAAACACACATGCTGCTGAATTGATGATGAAAGAACACCCTTTGAATAACCACATTATATTTCAAACGAAATGTTTTCGTGCAACTCACCAAGGCCGGCCTCTTCTGTAATGTCCAACCCTGCTTATACGCAGTGAATGCGGGCTGTCCTTTAGCCTCACGGTGTTGTAGTATTAACCACTGACTTGCTCTCTGAGGTAATTGACTGTCCTCACAGCAGTTATTGATGAAGGGATGGAGGAAGCACTTGTTGGTTCCCCCCCACTTCACTTTAGATTAGAGCCTCCCAGCTCTTGAGTTATGGGCTCTTTATCATCCCTCTTCCTGCTGAGCTGATTGACTCCAAAACATGACCAGTTTGGGAAAAGACACACGACCAACAGTGGTGAACCCTGCTTGTGGCTTGTATGTTTTTCTCATCTGCTGCCCAGATGAGTCGGGCAGTAAAGAACAGTGATTTCCCCAAAAAGGGCAGTTGTATTTATTTTGAAAGCGTGTGATAGTAAGTTTTTTTGTTTGTTTGTTTTTAAAGCAGTTTTGAGTGATAATCTTTGCGTGTGGTGCTGGAACAATAGTTTATTTTTTTTGCAAACATGCCCAGGTGAATTTTAAAGCTGTTTATAATCAATGTTTTTACATTTAATAGTAGCTCAAATGACAACTTCCATGTTAATATATTATTAATATACTTCCATGTATGTAGTGACTCTCTATTCAGCAGCTCTATTCAGTTCTACAGAGCTTGGTAGAACGCCCTCATGTTTTTTTTTTTTTTATTGTGATCAGGATAAATACAGAGTAAGACATTTGGCTATGTTGATTGTGACACTGTTTCCAAATAACCTGAAACCTATTTTGGCATTTCTCTGCTACATTTTCATGTTGTCAGCTGACTTATAGATTAATATTGATACATCTGCAACACGCCAGGCTGGTATGCCTGCACGGCTGAGGTTATCGGTCTAGCTCTGTTACAGACCTTTCCCAACTGAACTCTGGTCTGTGCCTCATGCTCTGGATTTAAATGTAATTGCAATGTATTAGGCTAGCCAGGCTGAAATCATGCTATGTTAGCTTGACAGGATCAGTGATGGTTATATTTTTGATAGCTGGTCAGGGGATCTCTCACTGAGGTTTGGTCTGCCATGTTGTCTTGTCATGTTTTGGTTGAAGGTCTGTGACAACTTTTAATTCTCTCTGCTCATAAAGCCTCCTCTGTCAAGTGGCATGATATAAATCAGTCCTCTATAGGGCAGCACTACCTATTGATTTTTAAATCAATTTAATCACAAGATTATTATTTGATTTGTTGATTAATCTGACAACTAATATATCAATTATTCTAAAGATTATTTTTATTACTTCAATCAATATAACAATTGCTCTAATTTGCAGTAAGATAATCACTGGCAGTATTTGTACACCAGTGTGTCGAGGGAAATAACTGAAACGATTCAGACTGTCCAACATCCAACAAGTCTGTAACATTATTTTCTCACTCATATGTGGCCGTTAAACAGAAAATACACAATGTAGGTGACGTGTGGTGTGTAATGTTACGTTACCAAAACAGCAGTCGTGCAGAAATTACTTTTAACATGTGGGCCATGAAGAAAATATTCAGTAAATCAATTTTAAGTGACTACTGCTAATTGAAACAAACACACACATTGTGCTTGTGTGGGGACAAAAAGTGAACAGATTGCTGTCTTGCTGCCGTCTTCACAAAGCAATCCGGGACGCTTTTGCTTCATGTGTTCCTGCACAGCAGTTGTACTGCTGTTTTAAAAAAACAAAAAAAACAAAGCCTTTTGCAGTGCTTAGAGCACCACATTATGGGATCTCCCATATTTTAGATCGTCAGAGGTGAAGTTTTTTTAGCTGCAGCTTGTTCTCCGGGGAAAGCCCTGCTTAGATCGGGTGCAGCACTTCACTGCGACGTGCCGACACACGATATGCAAATTCGTGTATTTCTGTAATGGATTACGCTGATGAGTTGCCCTAGTCCTTTGCTGACTGCTGGCTCGCTGCAGGTGTTGGAGGACGAGCAGGCAGGTTTATGGAGCTGTTGCTGCTATAGTGGCAACTTGGCTGAATTACATTTGCCTGCACAAACCTTTTCAGCATGGAAATCAAATTCACTCAGCAGGACTCCTCTCTGCTTTATGATTGGTTTCCAGAGGCAGCCGTCTCCAAAGATCCTTCACCAAATTGAAATATCCACTGTATGGGGGGAAAAATGACACCAGTGCACATTGAATGATAGCATAAAATCAGACCATAGGATGGGAGGAGACCTGGTCATGAAAATGATTGCACTGTCACACACCAGATCATCTGTTATTTGGAGCTGCTGAATAACATTTCATGTTCACAAGTCATGATGCTGTCCCCACACAGTGATCCTTCACTATTTAGGATTGAAAGGCTTTTAATTATAAAAACAAACCCATCACGGAGGTTGACCGAGTCAGAGACAAACAAAATTAGAAGTTAGAGAACACTCATTCCTCAGTCAGACAGGACTAGGCTCATCAAACTAATTTGAACTAAAGAGAGCTTTTACTGAACAGCTTAATGCCCCATTTGGTTTGCTTTAACTCAGTTAAAGGATAAATACATCGGAGTTAAACGGGCTGAAGGTGTGCAGAGGCAAGAGACTAGAGCAACCACAGGCTCTGCTCTTCTTGTGCTGCTCTGTTGCTCTAATCATATGCTGCAATGATGACTTTAAAATCCACACCCCTCTACAATGAGTGCTGTTTGTCTTGTCCTGCTTCATTTCTTCTCTCCCAGAGACAAACGTCTTAATACCGTGACGGTGGTTTATATTTCACATCATTAACATTTCACTGGGTACATTACTGCGTTTGTGTTTACTTTTACTTGCGTGGGCAGTATTGTAATGCTTCATTTCTTGGCTTTAAATACAACAGTACTACAGGCATTTTCCCCCTTTTGAGACATTTTAAGGAGGGCCTGTTCTACAACTATATTAAAATGTGCTGGGACTTGTCCAGCAAATGTTTAGGTGGGTGTACTCCATTATATGACCTGTAGCAAAGAACAAGTTAAACACATTTCTCTCACCTCACTGACATTTCAATGATTTTTATTGTGGAATAGTAACCCTGAGACATGCTTTCTTTTCCCTTCCAGACTATCTCCGCCAAAGCTATGGACTGTCTACGGATTTCGCTCCGCCGTGTGACTACAACAAACTGGTGCTGTCTCTCCTTTCGGGCCTACCCAACGAAGTGGACTTCGCTGTCAACGTTTGCACTCTGCTTTCCAACGAGAGCAAGCACGCCATGCAGCTGGACAAGGACCCCAAACTGGTCACATTGCTGCTGGCCCACGCCGGAGTCTTTGATGACTGTACGTTCCCAACCTCACTAAGATTGTGTTCAGATAGTGAAACGGGATAGACAAGTCATTTACAGTCAAAGTGGTGTCTCATTTGTCGCACATATTAGCGCTTTATCCAATAAAGAAACCTTCTAACATGCTTAACTTTAGACAGATGATTCTTTACATTTAATTAGTGGAGAATATCTGCATATTACTAAATCTGCAAAATTTAGCGTGTCTGCTATAAGTTGAAAATGGTACTTTGATTTAAGATAAGTGAATTAAAGTTACTTTAATAATCCTTGTAATCCTAAAAAATTGAAAATCTAGTATTAGTTGTAAATGTGCAGCACTACAAATGGATACTTGACTGAATTCTGCTGCTCCACTCTAACCTTCCCTCTGTGCCTTTGTAGCGCTAGGCAGCTTCTCTGGAGTATTCGGGACAAACTGGAAGGAGAAAACCTCCCGGGACTTTGTCAGGGTAATGTTAAAAATTTATTTTTGTGAACGGTTTTCCTCTGCTGTCCTCTGCAAGTTGTCCACTAAATACACCATTATTTAGTGTTATTAAATACGGTTTTCACTAAGAAGCCACAGAGCATCTCTTTCATTGAGTGTGAAGATTGGCAGAAAATACAGCGGTTACTCCTTACAGAGGACCCTCAGAACAGTTTTCTCTCCGAGGCGTCTTTAAAACAGAATGAAGCTCGGTTCACTTTAATCGCTCTAAATCGAAGAGGCATGCATAAAAGTAAAGTCATGACTCAAAAAGAATGTAGTATTTCATTTATCCTCAGTGATCGTTGTGGCTGCTGCTCCTCGAGAGGTCAGGGGTCACAGTCAGCAGATAGAAGTCCTTCTCAAGGGCATTTTTAAAGGCTTTGATCTGTTGTATCCGGGAGAAGGCTGATTGTCTTAACTGTTATCTGCAAAAATGTGTTTAAATTCCCAAAGGATTGGTAACTAAATAGTGGCCCTAGTGCCTATTAAAGGGCAGTTAAGTACAGGTGTTGGTATTAAGCCTCTCATGGCTCCACAGGGAGCTGTGTGAAGTTTGATAAATGTCCTCAAGTGATGTCACTTGCGTGAGCGTTGGCCTGTGCTGAAGACTTCAAGCCTCAAAACGAATAAAGGCCCAGAAGTGTGGCGTTAGAAAGAAGTGAATTCACCAGACCCTGTAGCCCGGTGCTTATCTCTGCTTGAGGCTACTAGCATAACACACCCGTATTTCTGACCAAACTGTCGCGTTCGAGTTGCATTGTGGGTAATGAAGGCACCAGGTTTTGACCTTGAAGAAGAAAGCATGGAATAAAAAAAGATAACTCTGATTCTGCTGCATTGATTTTTGCTACTTATTCCCCCAAATGCAATGGGGGGGGAAAATGGATACAGGTGCACTCTCAGTCACTGCCATGTAACCTTTGTTTATGGGTTGTGTTTATGGTCATGCTATGCAAACTGGAGATTGACAGTCCGGTCTGTTATAGTCTTGTTAACATGATAGTTGCAATTACCTTACTATTGCTGCATTTGGCTACAATTTGAATTTTTAATATCCATTAAAATGCACCGCTAACAGCTGTTGTTCTTCTCCTGCAGTTCTGGAAAGAAGTGGTGGAGGACGTTGAAGTCAGGGAGCTGATCTGGGACAAGAGCAGCCCTGCACAAGGTAAACACGCTTAGTGCTAAAAGCCACAGAAGGCAATAAAAGGGGACGCTCCCCCGGTGTATTTATTGACACCTCAAATGCTGGGACATGTTCAGGTGTGCAGCCTTTGTTTACTGTGACTTCCCTTTTTAGTTTTTCTTGAGTACTTCTGTGAGCGAGACATGGGTGTGTTTGGTTGCGTTTTTAACCCTTCTTTGTCCTTGGTACAACAAGTCCCAAATCTTGCATAGTATTTTATGTTCCCTTTACACAAGATTTTAAGAATAAGGAAAGGCACAGCTCACATGAAATAAACAGTGGCAACACAAGATGAGTAAAAAAAGGCACCATTTAGAGGCTTATTTTTAGATTATTTTTTTTCTTGTAGCATGTGATTCTGAAAGTTGAGAACTAATATCCCAATTTGTGCTCACACCCTCTGGCACGGACCTCTAAATAGTTCCTGGTCTGTTCTCTTTGCAGAAGGTACGTCGTGTGAGGAGCGCTGGCGGAGCCTCTTTCACCCGCCACGGAACCTGGGAATCAGCGACATGGAGGCCCAGCGGGTGCTGCAGATTGCCGTTATCCTGCGAAACCTCTCCTTCGAAGAGGCCAACGTCAAGCTGCTGGCGGCCAACCGAACGTGCCTGCGCTTCCTTTTGCTCTGTGCCCACTGTAACCTCATCTCACTCCGCCAGCTTGGACTCGACACGTTGGGCAACGTGGCTGCTGAGGTTGGTCAGGAGTTACAGTGGGGCTGTCATTCTGGGTTGGGGCAGAGTCATGTTCAGTGCCAAATATAATAAGCATGATTTTAAGGTTTGTTTCCAAATGTAGGTTACTGTGACACAGAAAACTTGTCTTGTCTTTAGACATCATCTTTACTCCTTAAAGGTCTGAATTAGAGCTTGAAAGCAACGGTAACTAACGGGGTGGGGGGTTGTTCTCGTTAGGTAGCTAACCAGCCATCTTTACTAGGCTAGGATTTGTGCGCATCAGATGTGTTGACGGCAACATTGTTGTGATTTGCTGAACACACACTATGGTTAGCCAGCTAACAAGCTCACATGATCTTCTTCCAAAACCAGATGAATGAAAATGATTAATTCCTGTTCAAAAACAGACAGGTCTACTAGGTTCATAAGGGATAGATGAGTGATATGTTTATAAAAACAACCCGCTGGAGCTACCTTTCCTAAGAAATGAGGCCTTGGTGTGCCAGATGGTGTGTTGTGTCCAAGCAGTCTGTTTTTCAGAATAATTTTTACATGTTTATTTGGCCATTTTCTAGCAGCAACAGACCGATATTGAACTCAAACCTTCAGTTCCAACATAGAAAAAAACATCATTATTTACAAATGGAGAATGTTAGAGAAATAGTGGCTGGCTATTAAGTCACAGTGGGCTCGCTTAAATTTTAATTTATTACACATTTATTGGTGTGAGATGCTTGTGGATGAGCCCACATCTATTTTTAGAAACTGTATGCATAGCGTCCCTGATAATATCAGTTAAGCCTTTGATGCCATTAATGGGATGATTGGTTTTGACATATTCTTCAGATATGATGATAGAGTTATCAATTAATGTACAAATCATTAATGTCATGATGGAATTACTGTGTTTTGGCCAACCCGTCTTTTAGATATACCAATACGTCTCGCTCGAGTTTGGTTCACTGCATTTATTATTTTAGTTAATATTGATGGTGAATGTTGCAGTTGTTTCCAGCTGACTTGCTCCATGGTGGGTAGGTTGAATAAATCTTTTCTGGGCTCTTGTAGCTCCAGCTGGATCCCGTTGACTTTCGGACGACTCATCTGATCTTTCACACCATAACCAAATGCTTGATGTCCAGGGACAGGTTTCTCAAAATGAGAGGTGAGTTGTCTGTCAGGCCATTATTGTGACACCTTACTGTCGGAGTGCCGTGTGAAGTATCTTAAGTTAATTGTGTTTGTGTATTTCTGTGTGTGTCCCTTTTTTCTTTTTCTTTTTTTCTTTTTTAGCCATGGAAATCCTGGGCAACCTCAGCAAGGCAGAGGACAACGGCGTGCTTATCTGCGAGTACGTGGACCAGGACTCGTACAGGGAGGTAACGATGCTCCTCACCCTGCCTGACCTCATGCTCCTCATGGCCTCTTTGGAGGTGCTGTACCTGCTGGCACAGCTCGGAGAGGTTCCCTGCAGCAAGATCGCTTCGGTCGACCATAGCATAGGTATAAATCCTCTACTATCTTAATTTTTTTTTTTTTGAATTGCTTTGTAAGTGCACTGCAGTTCATTCTCTTTAATAAATGATTCTGTGCTTGAAATGTAATGACACAGGGGCTTAGTACAGTTTTTGTAACTTGCCTGCCTGCCAAGTTTAGTCACATTAGTCTTTCCTTTCATGACTAACTGGCTCAAATGACAATGTCTCTTTCCCTCCAACTGTGGAATCTTTAACGCTTGTGTTTTGGTTCGTCACTGAAGGAATGAAACATTGGTTGGATGTGCTAAATGGCTGGAATGTGACTACTTGTTTCGACCAGTGCTGATCTTTGTGGGTTTTCTTCTTCCTCCTTTTGCCTGGTTAGACCTGTTAGTGCGGTTGGTGTCGGTTGACCTTCATACGTTTGGACCCGACGCCCTAACAGCGGTGCGGTTGATCGAGCATCAGGCCAACGCCGACCAGGCAGCCGAGGTTCGACCACAGCTGGTGGAGCAGGTCCCTGCAGCCGTGCAGGGAGCACCAGCACCTGGTGAGTGTCTGTATCCTGTTCGTCGCAACTTCTGTTGCAACAAGAGTTTATACACACAATGGGGAAAATTATGAGGAGCGTAAAATAACCTTGTTTTGGTTTGAGTTGAGTGTGCAACGGTCAGATGAAGAGCAGTTGATGGGTAATTTTATTAAGGGAATTTCACATGTGAACTTTGTACCTTTTTAGGTATAGAGAACACAGCTAGGATTTTCCTAAACCATTATGGTCCAATGGAAATCTGGAATATACTGTGTCTTCACCAGTGGATACCTAACCTTCACTAAAGTATTTTAAAGCTGCACAAAACTTGATCTAGAATTCAGTTTTTCCACATCTACACATATCTCTAACTTAAAAAAAAAACACCTTTAGTTTATTCTGACGGATGCTCAGACGCCTTGATGGTAGGGGCACTTGTATGCCCATAAAATTAAGAATGCCTTATAAATAATACAAATGAGCACAAGATGACAAGCGGCAACAAATCCATGTGAGGCTGCTGTGGCCGTTTGAATCATACTGTACAGAGTGAAGGTAACAAAGGATTCACCTAGTTTGACTTTGACTGTTTATCTGGGGCAGGGAGAGACAAAAAGCTATTTTAATATTACGTCTTATAAAAGGTACTGTTGTAACAGTCACAACAACTAATTGACTTACAACTGCTAACTCACCTGTGAGTACTGTGCTGCATTCTTCAGTAAAAGTTGGTTAGCAACCTCGTCCTGGCTGAAATACCGGATTAGTAATATCATTTTTCTTTGTCACTTGGAATAAGTTGCGTGAGATTTCTATAATGTATTATCCAGTTATTTGGACACAAAGCAGTTAATGGTGCTCAGGCATTGGTCTAATACTTGTTGGCTAATTAATGAGGAAGGCCAGACCCGAGCAGTGTAATGAAACTTTTTATAGTATAAAAATAAAGATGATTAGGTTAAAGTTAAAAAGCAACTGAACAGTTATTGACATTTCTAGGAGCTGATTCAATACCTACCAAGAAAATAAATTCCTGTTTAGTTTTCGCTCTCTGTAGCCTTTAAGATAGCTTGTCGTTTGCCAACTGCTTATATTATGGTGGGCAGACACAAGGGAATGCAGATGTTAAAGCAGCTCTCCAAACGTCTCACAGCACCTTTGAGTTTGTGAATTGACAGGTGACCCCCGGTGGGAAATAAACCTACCTAACCTTGTAAGTGTCATTCCTGTGAAGTGTTATGTATGTGTTCCACGGGGCTGCAAAGGTGTTAGTTTGCTGACATCTAGTGGACTGCCTCAGAAGTATTACAAGCTTGAAGTTGATTGAATCGATGGACAAAACTCATCATGTTCTGCTTTTGCTTCGCAGTGCAGTCATTCAGCATTATATCATTTCTACAGAAGCATTCAACTTTCTTAAACCTTAAATGTTTGGGTTTTTTTTGTTCTTTTTGTCTTTTCAGTAACAAGAGTCCCAGTTCAATCCACTCAACCACCGCCTGGTATTGTTGAACTAGATGGGGAAAAATTTACACTGCAGTGGTAAGATGAATTCATGTATTGAAGCTGCCAGAAAACAAATTTAGGATTTCTCCTGACACGCTCTCATTGCTGTAATTCATGTCAGCATTTGTTTTGCTTGCATAGTAACCACTCCATCTCTGTGGGGGTTTTTTTTGTTCTTTTCTTCAACAGGCTAAACGCACATTTTGAGACATACCCTGAGGGCTCTGTGTCTCGATCAGACATGTACTCCGAGTACCTGGCCACGTGTAGTAAAATGGGACGAAGCAACATCTTGAACTCCACTGGCTTCCTCAAATGTCTGAGGTTAGTCTTGTTTCTTCCCACTGTCTGATGCTTTTATATTCCACCAGCACAGAGCACTGATTAATGCCTGTGCCCTGACCAAGACTGTTTGCTACACAGCAACTCCTGCCGTTTGTCTTGGTAGAGTGGCTCTAACAAAGCATAACTCTTGAGTTTTAATAGTGACAGTGCTCCACCAACAAGATAACAGCAAATGTTGAAGACGAGCATTTAGTGTTATAGATGCTCTGAAGATTCTCTGTTGCTTCTTACTGCATGGGACATTTGTGTGTTTTCTTAAAATAAAATTTTAGCATGTCTTTTTAACTCTGCAAGCTTCCCTTTGTGACGATCCTGTCTCCTCATGCCACCACAGGACTGTATTTCCCAACCACACAATGCGGCGGCAAGAGGAGGCCAAGGCCAATGGTCAGGTTCAGATTCTCCTGGTGGGGCTAAGGCGAAGGTCAATCCCCCTGCCCATCCAGCTGTACTACCAGCAGCCTCAGCAGCAGAATCCGGCAGCAGCTACTCCACCTCCAGCCGCCCGACACGAAGCTCCCGGAGACGCTCAGGCGCCATCTCAAGGTAGAACTAGTAGACTGATCATGTTTATGTTCTTTCACTCACTTTTTCTTAGGGAGCGATAATGGGAAAGTTCACGTTAGAGGCTGTACCAGCTAGGAAGTAAAAAGTGCAACCCACTGAACCATAAGTAAATGAAAATCACATGCATCGAGTTTGACACGAGGCTGTTTAGTTAACCGGTCAGATGCCAGAAGCTAAGGAGCTACGGAGGAAAAGAAAAGGCCCTTCAGAAAGTGATATTGTGCAGAAGGGTGCTTGTAGTCTTGCAGAGAGACCAGAGCTGGTACTGCTGAGACCACGATGGCTGATCTAATTACAAAGGCAAACATATCGAGAAAATGTTTGCAAGAAAAGAAGTTACTTGAAGGAGCATAATGGGGAAATTGATGTCATCATTAATTATGATTCACAAGCACAGCAGTAAATTTCTAGCCCAGGCATTGTTTTTTAAAATGTCAGCTTTTGGATCCTGTACCAATCATGTTTGCAAATGTTTAGCATGCTTTCTACTGTAAGACTGTGTCCGGTCTGCATGATGTGCTACGCACTTTGTGTAATCCTGGTTATTGGCCTCATTACATTCCTTAACATTAAGAGAATAAATTGCCTGATACAGGTGGCAGATTTTGTTGTTCACACAAACGACACTAAAATATATTGTAATGCATGTGATCATATACTTAACTCTGCTTTTATCTAAAGTATCTCTAAAAAAAAGTATTAAATATTCAAAAGACTCTTTGTAAACTGGAGAAACTATTTAATGACATCTTGGACCTAAACATTTCTGTGTGTTTCTGTGTTAATGTGTGACCAGGCTTACCTCCTGGCCATCTCAGTCAGTTTGCCCGGACCCCGGGCCCCAGCCTCAGTGCCGTTGGTGCCGCCCCATCCATGGCCTTGACTGCACAGGAACCACCCCATGCAAGCCACACGACTGTTCCCCGCCACACGGTGCCCCCACAGGTGCCTCCGCAGTTACCACCAAATCCTCTGGCAGCAGCGCAGCAGCAACAACAGCGACCTGGTCCAGTGGTCCAGATTCCAACGTCGGCAGCGGCCACCGAGAACCACAGCCCGCAGAACCTTGGCGCTCCACCTGCAGCACAGCAACACTCCCCCATGCTCCCCACGGGGACGCCTGTCACGCTGTTTCAGCAGGTACCACAGGGCCACATCCTCACCGCCAGGGTACAAGGTGTATGCCCTCCGATCACCCAGCACCCGCCCTTGCCTCAAACCCCTCCCCAGGTGGAGACTCAGTGTGTTACTGCGGCATCGACAGCCTCTTCTTCCATCCAGGTTGGAGGTGGTCAGGCATTGAGTATTGCAGGTGGGCCCAATTCCCAGGGGTCACGCGTCACATTTCAGAATATCGCCCCCAAACCAGCGCCAAACCAGTCAGGTGGACCAGCAGCCACGATAGCCTCTCCCAACCAGCAGCCTCAGCCTCAACAGCAGACGCAGAGTGTCGTAATTGTCAGTCCCAACCCCCAGCAGAACCCAGCCTACACCCCTGCCATACACCAGATCGTTCTTGCCAACCCCTCCGCCATTCCCGGTGCCCAGACTATCCAAATAGCAGGGCAACCTGGAGCTGCTTCCAGCCCCTGCCTGCCTCCTGCTTCTCACTCCAGTACCCACATCCAGCCCAGTCAAACAGTCAGCCACGCACTGTCCATGAAACGGCATCAACAGCAACAGCAGCAGCATCAACAACAACAACAACAGCAGCAGCAGCACCAACAACAGCCACCGCTCCAAATAATTTCTCCTCCCTCTCAGCCTACCTCCACAGAGTCCAGCTTGATCAAGCAGCTACTGCTTCCAAAGCGAGGGCCTTCTACTCCGGGAGGAAAGCTAATCCTACCCGCTCCACAGGTGCCCCCTCCCAACAGCACGATAGCCCCTAGTCCACAGGTCCTCTACCAGACAAGCTACAGCACCCAGAATCCCTCTCCTCACCCCCAGCAGCTCAATGTCCAGCTGGTTCCTGGTCAGCTTCCTGCTGCAGGAGCCCCAGCCCTCCAGACAGTTCAGCTCTTGCCAGGCCAGCTCATTTCCACAAGTAGCCCAGGGGCAGCTACCATCATCCAGGGCCCCACTGCAGCTGGACAAGTCACATTCACCGTGGTCCCAAACACTGGCTTCACCACCTCTACTGCTGCTGTTGCCGCTGTCAGCCAGGGTGCTGTGGTTCCAGGAGTTGCCCCTCCTCCATTCTCTACTGGAACATTTCCCCACCATGCCCCTGCAGCTCCACCACCACTGCCAGCTCCCCTCAGAGGAGACAAGATAATTTGTCAAAAGGAAGAGGAGGCCAAGGATGCCACAGGGCTGCACGTCCATGAGAGAAAGATAGAGGTAATGGAGAACTCCTCTTTGGCAGAAGGAGACTCCAACGGCAAAACCAGTAACGGTGATGTTGCGGCAGGGGCCAAGCTGCTAAATGGTCGGAAGTGCATGGAGTCTAATCTACCTCCATACCACTCAGGGAACAGCCAGGGGGCGCTCAATGGCCCGGCTACGGAGAGTCACCCTGCTAATGGGAAGCAGGCCCTCTCACCTGGCTTGAACACCCCTCTGGAGGGTAACCCCGACCCCAAAAAGACTCTAGTCAATGGGGTGTGTGACTTTGACAGGGGTGAAAGTGGTGGCAACTTTAACAAAAACATTCCAAATCACATTGCTTCCAAACAGTACTTGGGGAATGGGGAGGTTGGCCCCTCTGAGAAGAGTTATGGGTCAGACCCCCTTCTCCCTAGTCCTCCTCCCCCCCAGCAGGACACTGCCAAAGCCCAGCAGGCTGAGCGGCTGGCCAACGGACCCCAGGCAGTGGGCAACAGGCCTCCCTCGGAATTAACCAATGGACCTTTGGGGCCTGGCCACGCTGTGCCTGTGCTAAGACAGCAACTGCTCCCCAATACCCCCCTCCCCCCCACCGTTACTCTCTCCTCGCAGAGTCTTGCTGCCTCCCCTGCAAACGGAGTGGCCTCCGAGGCTCGAGGCATCAAGAGACCGGCAGAGAACGAGGACCGCAGTGCGGCGGCAGCATCCTCGGGGATCCCCAATAAAGTGGGAGTGCGGATCATCACCATCAGTGACCCCAACAACGCCGGCAGCAGTGCCACCATGGTGGCAGTGCCAGCAGGAACAGACCCAAGCACAGTAGCCAAAGTAGCAATAGAGAACGCCACTCAGCAGAGGAACTGCTCACCCACACAGGCAGCTGGCACGACGGTGAGTCATTGTAGGGTTAAGTCTCACAGTAAGCCACATTTATCCAGTGTCTTCTAATAGTGTGACTTGATGTCAGGCCTGCCACAAAATGTGACTGTCACTGTCACTTGGTTATTTGCATTACCAAGTCATGGATGTTTTCTATGGATAGGATGTTTTTTTTATGGTAAACAAACATAGATTTATTCACATTCACCAAAACACATATGTTCCTTTCACAGTGTAGCAGACAGGTTGGGGCATCTCCTACTGCAATGCATATGCTTTTTTAAACCTGCATTGTGATATGATAAAACACATTTCTCTTTTTTATTTTATTTTTTTTTATTCTTTATTCTATTTTCTTGCGTAATGCAAAATGCCTCTTCTGGGGGTCATTGTTATAAAATTGTACGTGTACACATAAACTGTAACATACTCTTAGCCGTCTTCAGGATCGCTAATATATGCAGCTATTATCTGTGCATTTTTATCTGAAATCTAAACTGTCTAAACAACTGTGGGTGATTTTAGACATTTTACACACTGTTCTAAACCATTTATCTGGAAGTTATAGTGTGTGATCTTGTTCTATGGTCTAGAGAGACAGCTTTTATTTGACACTTTTTTAATATTTTTTCACAAAGAAAGAGCAGAAACCATTCTTTTCTTTCTCCCATTCGCTGCCTGCCTCGGTCTTGATGCGTCGCTGAGGTCTTGTGACGTCAAACCTACGACAGAGAGGCTATGAAGAGTACAGCAACAAAAGACAAAGAGCCACTGTCATTTTAGCACTGAGCAAAGATTACAGAAACACATTTTTTTGTTTGGCAGTTTGTCATTGAGGTGTTTCACTTCATGTCTGTAAGATACCATAAAAGACACTAAAATGAGCATCATGGGTAAAATATACCACTCTTAAGCTATTACACTATGCTTGTGGCATGCTGTGTATCCTCATGTACCTGGTAGAACATCGGCAGCACATCAAAACATCTCAGGGTATATTTTTAATACGGTTCCAATATTTGATACTGAAATACACAGTGATGTAACGGAATTGAAGTGACACATGTACTAGATTTGTAATATTTTAGTGTCGGGCCACAGACTAAAACCTGAGAATAACTTGGAATTCCCAATGTTGTGCAGTTAGGGGTGGTACTCTAATTTGTGTGTGTGTGTGAGAGAGAAGGAAAAACTGATTTTGTTTTAGGGCAGATTTTAGACCTCACACTGCCACATGTGTATACTGCAGTGTCTAAATGTTAAATAGAAAAATGTTTTTCATCCCAGGTGTTATGTCGAATTTCGCATGCCTGCCCGAGAATTGTAGGAAAATTTATTTAAGTTCTGCTTTTAGACACTATATTATTCTTTGTGGGGTTCATCAATAGTGATAAATGATCAGTATATATTTTATGAACGTTAAGAATCGTTAATATATTATTACACTTAGTAAAAGTACCATTTCTTGTGATTCAGCAAAAACATGTGGCGTTAACCGCGTTCAAACAGCAAAGTGTCCAGCAAAGGACCTTAAGAAGTGAATTGTATAATTCGGCAAAACGGATATTGTAGGCTACCTACCAAAATTTGCATCCACCTCGAGGTGTATGCAATTCACGGCAGGCATGCAGAGTTCGGCACACCTGCGCTGCAAAACGTCACTAGAGCTCGTGGGAGCAAGGCCTGAGTAAGCTCAAGCAGTCTACCGGAGTTGAACTGTATCTGACGTGACAACGCTGTTTTAATTCTCTCATCTATCAAGTCGGTGAAAGTCAGCCAGTTATCTCGAGCGCACATGTAGACTACCAGTTATGCAGTGTGGTAACTTAGACAGCTGTTTTCCAAAGTTAACATAGCTCTCCTTATTAGCTAGGCTCCTTACATGCTTGCTAATAACTGTTTTGAAGATGGGTCTCTGACATTGACAGCGTTGTGTTGGACTGATTTGTGCAGCGGTGTTTATGTTGTCCGTGTTTGCGAAAGAGAGAGAGAAAGAGGGAGAGAGCGACCGAGTGAGACGATGTGTGGCGCGAATATGCGCTGCGCAGCGCTGCAATCAAGAACGATTTTAAAATGGGTCGCCAAATATACTTGGCCGGCTGTTTAATCTACCTGTGCGGCCGCCCAAGTAAAGCCTGTGTATGGGAAACACTGCGGATTCTAGAACAGACAAATTGTCCCAAGTCAAATTCAACAAATATGCACTTATTGCACCTCACTTGTCTTGTTGGCTGGAAGGGTCCAGGTGTGACATTTGGAGGTTAAGAAGGCGAGGCCAGTTAAGACCATGTGGCTCTCACCGATACCCACCTCCTATAGCAAAGCAGCTGAGAGAACAACTTCTGCCAGTAGACAGGCTTCGGTTACATCTCAGCCAACAATCATTTCTAATGATGGCTTTATAAAGCCTAGTTCACACTACACCATTTTAAGCCCGATTTGCCGGTGGCCTAGCTCTGTGACCGATGGGCTGCAATCGTGGGTAAATCAGTGATCGATAGCCTATCGCCAGTCGTTATGTGTGAACTACTCAAGGACGCATCAAAACGGCTCCCCGACACATTACTGACACATTGCCGACGTCTGCCAGATATCTAGCATCCACATCCAGCCAATGAGAGCAGGCAGCTACTTTTTCACCGCAAACACTTTTTACTCACCTCCAGCTCTCTGGATTAGCACACAGGTAGCAGGGATGATCTGTGCCACATTCTTTCACCCAGATTCTTCCTTTATAATTGCTATCTTTATAATAACAAACAGCTGTTTCATGTGGAGGTTCGCGTCATTTCCCGTTTCAAATTTCACATGTGTTTTCTTGACAAAAGTGACTTGGAGACCAGTGTTGGGTGACAGAGTCCTTGTCAGCTCGCGTAGTGTGTGACCTCCTGTCACCGATGAGTCACGCAGTGTGAGCGACACGGCCGTCGCCCGACGCTGAAAGTCATGTTCGTGTGCACGAGCCTTAAGAATAGCAGTGTCAGGAACATGTATGTTCACTAGCAACTGTTTCAAGTCTTGAGAAGTTGTTGCCTGGTTGTCGTTTCTCCGAAAACATTAGCATGTCAATACTGATGTGTCACTTGTCACATGAATAGTTAAAAGGTGTTGAAATTATATTTTACATTCTCAACTCAAGATCATAGATCTAAGAGTTTTTTTTTTTATGCTGTGCATAATTATAAGTTCTAAAATTTATAAATCATTTTTTGGCAAATTACAACTGGTGAACATTCTTGTGATTTTGTGTGATTCTGTCTTGTAAAAGTCTTTTTATATACAAAAGTCTTGACTCATAACTTCCATATTAAGACATTATAAACTTGATCTGTCTTTTTATATTGAATGGGTTTGTTAATTGATGGTGTCTCCATTTATATTGTTAATTCATTTATTTGAGTTTTCTAACTCTTCCACAGCCTACCGCTACCCCGTCCCCGCCCCCTGTATCCCAGCCTGCACCAGCGGGTAGCCACAGCCCTCACCTCCCAGCACAGCAAACCCCCGCAGCACCGCCAGAGCAAAGCAGGAAAGCAGGGCAGAACTTCAAATGTCTGTGGCAGTCCTGTAAACGGTGCGTTTCAAAGTCTTGTTTGTAATTATCCGTTGCTGTGATGCTGTCGAGTTTCTGCTGATTTGTTCTTGTTTCTTCTGTAGGTGGTTTGAAACGCCATCTCAGGTGTTTTACCACGCAGCAACGCAACACGGTGGAAAAGGTGTGTATGGAGGCCATTGTCTGTGGGAGGGATGTGAACCTTTTCCACGGCAAAGATTGTCCTTCATCACGCATTTACAGGTAAGAGTCCCTCTGCAGGGAATCCCTTTTTTTTTTAAATTAATATATTACAGCAACAACCAAATATTGGGCAAGGTTTATCTAAATTATTTCCACTCTTTCTTTTCCAGGATAAGCACTGTTCTCGAGAGGCTTTGCTGGCTGGACTCAAACTAGAGGAGCAGCAGGCACAAAGTCCCAATCAGACTTCTTCCCAGTACATACACCTTTCTCTATTCATCTTGTTACATGACTGATGCTTGAATCTACACTTTATACCTGTTTGTGCTTGAACTAGTTGATTTAATTTGGGTCCAGTTTGTTAAGATGGACAAAATAACAAAATGTAGTTCCCATAGAATCCCCCCCCCCCCCCCCCCC
>NC_060165.1:5941946-5954265 GCF_021292245.1 Micropterus dolomieu | reverse complement strand
ATAAAACCCCCCCCCCCCCCCCAAAAAAAAATACAGTGTACTGATGTGTGTGTGTGTGTGTGTGTGTGTTTGTGTGTGTGTGCTTGATGTGTTGTAAAGGACTCCGCCACTGGCAGGCAGTACTCCGGCACCACGAGCACCAAAAGCAATTGTGAATCATCCGAGCGCAGCTCTCATGGCTCTACGCCGTGGCTCTCGAAATCTGGTCTTCAGGGACTTCACTGTGAGTAGAACAGGGCTGACCACATTTCTCCCTGATTTGCCATACAACCTCACTTATTAAGGTCTTGGTTGGCTGAGGTGGACCTAAGCTGCTCTGAAGCTTTTACTTGTTTATTTAATTTCCCATTACACTTTACATACAGTTCGGCACTTTGTAGAACACCCATCATTTCACATATTGCGGCATTTGGTAAGAACTTATCGTGTGATACCATTTGTTTCGACAGTTAAGTGTGAAAAATCACTCACCTTGTTGCAATGTCACAATTACAACTAGAAAAAAAGAGCATTTGTCTTACCTGTCCATATGTCTAAATAAGTGCCTGTCTTCAGCTGCCACTCCTTCTGAACTTCTATCATCTATGAGAATGGAATCGATGAATATATTTCTTGTTTGTTCCCTCTCCTAGGATGAGAAAGAGGGACCAGTGACCAAACACATACGACTAACTGCTGCCTTAACGTTAAAGAACATCGCCAAGCACTCTGACTGTGGTCGCATGTAAGTGTCCTACCGGCTTTGAGGATGTGTTGAGTGCATGTTCTGGTTTTTGCTGCCATTTGTTCCATTGCCTTGTGACTAGAAATATGTCATGAACATTACATGAGTATGGACAAAATCAAAAATACTTGTAAAACACGTTTCTAAGAGCAAAAACAGACGATTGAAAATAATTGTCCAAAGTCAAACTCAGCAGATATGCACTTATTGCACCTCA
Source organism: Micropterus dolomieu (assembly GCF_021292245.1). Classification (NCBI taxonomy): domain Eukaryota; kingdom Metazoa; phylum Chordata; class Actinopteri; order Centrarchiformes; family Centrarchidae; genus Micropterus; species Micropterus dolomieu. The sequence goes on along the minus strand of NC_060165.1, from coordinate 5,953,324 downwards.
CTTGTCTTGTTGGCTGGAAGGGTCCAGGTGTGATGACTGAACATTTGGAGGTTAAGAAGGCGAGGCCAGTTAAGACCATGTGGCTCTCACCGATACCCACCTCCTATAGCAAAGCAGCTGAGAGAACAACTTCTGCCAGTAGACAGGCTTCGGTTACATCTCAGCCAACAATCATATCTGACTTCATAAGAAATCGCTGCTATTTTGAGGAAAAATAGTACATTATTCCTCTAAAATAGTAGTGTCAGGATTTTCAGGAACACAGATGTTTCCTAATGAATTCAGAGGTGATTTATCCAGTTAACAGTGTTGTGGTGGATTCTTGCATTATGAGCTTGCAGTTATGTTGATCACCCTTTGGTGTTTGGATAAAGATGGTATTGTTTCTTTGGGAAATGTAGAAGAACACTAACTTTAGTTTTTTGTTTTGTCTTTCCCCACTTACCTCTCAGGTTGGTAAAGAGGCATGAGACGCACCTCTCTGTGCTTGCGCTAAGTAACATGGAGGTTTCTACCACGCTCGCCAAATGCCTTTATGAACTGACTCGCTCGCTCCAGGCTTAACGCCAAAAGGACAACCTCTACAACTCCCTCACCGCACCACCCCAAACCCTCTCCTGAAACGAGAGGGGAAAAGCCACCGGTGAGCCGTAGCGGGGCTGCAGGGGGAGCAGAGGGCGGGAACCACAAGAGAGACCCTCCTTCTGCCGTGCCTGGCACACTCGAACCCCCCCTCCCCCCATCCCTCATCTCCTTCCTCGCCAACCTGTGTTCAAACCCCCGCCCTCCCCTATCCACACACACAAAAAAAAAACTGCCACGGGGTCTTCCACCAGCTGCCCACCAGGGGGAACTCTTTAAGACTGCTTCCCCGAGGGACTCCACCGACGAAACCCCAAACACGAGCACATTTAGTTCATTTATTTTTGTGTTATTTTTATTCTTCTCTTCGTCCCGTGAACTAATGTGTGCGTTGGAGCGAGTGGCGGTCGACTGAAGAGTACAGGTGGGCGGGTAGGTGTCCCACTGGGTTGGGTGAAGGAGGACTCGGCTGGCAACTGGCGCAGAGAATTTTTTTTCTTTAGAAACTTGGTAGCTTGGTTTTCTTACTTGAGTCAATATATTTTCACTTATTTATTATTGAAATGAATACCATTACAATTAATGAAAAAGAATCTTGTAAATATGTTGTGAATATATATAAAGAAGATCCTCTTTCATGCTGATGCAGCCACTGGAGAACTTGCTCTGTGGAGTAATAGAAGCATTACTTTGGTAGGATTGAATAAAGTAGTATGTTTTGTTTGTTTTTTGTTTTCTTGCTTTTTTATGATCCCTGGTCACTTGTATCTAATGTGATTCTATACTCAGCAGTGGATGAATGTACTTAAAAACCTGTAAATACTTCTGCAAAGGTACTGATGCTGTAAAGCTTAGGGAGGGGGAAAAAACAGTTTTTTGTGGAACTGTGACATTTTTTGTATTATAATACCTTGTAGAACTCATTTTGCTGGCTGAAAGAGTATGGAATAATATATCTCATGTCATTTTGTAGAAGAAAAAAAAATATTGAAGGTATTCTCTTCCCTTCCTCTTCCCTCACACAACCTCCCCTCAACACGCACACACAAGTAACATATATCCACTGTAAGCGTTTTGTCATTGTACGGGCACAGTGCGCGTACCAAAATTTTTTTGTATTTGTAAATTGGTTTAAATACATGGAGTTTTTATACAGGTTTTCTCCTGTGTTCTTTGCTTTACGTGCAGGTATGATATTTTCTTCACTACTTTTTTCTATCTTAATATAGTGTGGAGTTTTATTGTACTATTTTTTCATTCTTAATACCATGCCACATTCCGGCTCACGTCCTCAGACTGTCCTCTCTACCGTGTGTTGTGTAACATTTATGACTGCCTGTCGTATTAGCATCTGACCGGGGCGACCCAACCATCCTCATTTCTGCGGTGTCAGTAGGATGTGTGACTATACATAGACCTAACAGTCTGTTAGAGATTGGCTTTATTTACTTTGGTGACTGTTTATAGTTTTTAAATAAAACACTGAACATTTTGCTTTGGTTTTACACTTGTTTCTTTTTTCCCACACCTATCCTATGTATCAAAGTGCATGCAGTGTGAAGAACTGAATACCAAACAGGGGTACTTGTATTCTAGGTGGTATATATGCAATTGCCAGGCTGTGTGTGTGTGTGTGTGTGTGTGTGTGTGTGTAAATTCAAATTAGCTTTTTTGGCATGAATGTATAGCAACAATATTGCCAAAGCTGCTCATAATATATATATATATATTATTTAGTGAGAAGTGAAGCGTTAACGCTAGCTAAAGTCATGGATAAATGGTTAAAAGAGATAAAGTAATAGGTAAACACTTGAAATAGCTAATTGTAACAGACAGGCAGTTAAAATAGGCTACTTAGCTAAAAGTAATGTATAAACAGTTGAACTTGTTAGCTAATGGTAAAGGATGTAGGCCTGATAGCTAGCAGTAATGGATAAATAACTAGTAGCTAGCTAAAACTAATGGATAAATTGTTAGATGATAGTGATACACTGTTGAAATGGTTAGCTAAAAGCAATGGATAAAATGTTGAAATGTTAAGCTATAAGTTATAGCTAAACGCTTAAAGTAGATGGGTAAAAGTAATCTTTAAATGGTTAAAATGGATGATTAAAAATGTATAAAGAAATGGGTAGCTAATGGTAATGAATAAACAGTTGAAATGGTTAGCAAATGGAAGAGGTTGTAATAGCTAGCAGCAATGGATAAATGGATGGTAGTAATATTTGGAAAACATGAACAAATGGATCAAAACATTGACAGTTTGGTTGTATATAGTCATTAGTGCAAAATCAATACTGATAAATAACATACATTTTAAAACGACTTAAAATGAACACCTTTGGAACATGAAGGGGTAGGCTACTTGGGTTCATCTGACAGGGCTGTATGACAAAAATACGGTTGGGGACCCACTGGTGGAGAGTATGAGTCTTCCTGGATTCATCACGGCTCTCTGTGTTGTGTGCTAAATAAGAGACGTCTGAACAGATGCCAGTGTTTTTAATATTCAGCACTCAGTTTTCATGGTTGGTGGCTTAGACTTCAAACAGCTCTCTTGTCTGATATAACCTAACAAGCTCCATTTGCTGGCAAGCTCATCCTTTTGTTCTGTTAAACCACTGGACATTTTCCTTTGGCTCGTTCCTTTCAGCATAATTGAATTGTTAATGACTTTGCTGAGCGCTCCACTTCCCACAGCTCCTAAAACATACTTTGTGTTTAATCTTACATTACAGTGAGAACTTTCTGTATTCATCTAAAGGTGAACACATTTTGTTAGTGCATAAGTGTCACATTTTGTTAGTGCTTAAAGCATAATGTGAGATTTTTCTCTTAGTTTATTTTGCTTCCATTTTTTTGTTACTCGATGCTCATTGCTGTGGTGTTCCTGCATTTAGTCAAAAAGTGCAAGACTGTTGTGTTTTTTCTGCTGAGGTCTTCAGTCATGGTAGCTATCACTGCTCATTTTAATAACCACAAAAATAAGAAATGATTTGTCTTCAAATCCTTTGTCTAAAAATGCAAGGATAACACTAATTAATAAATTAAATTCAGACTTGTTGTAATAGTCTCTTTCCATATTTTGGCTTGTCATAGTATGGAAACTGACTAATAACATTAATGATGGTTCTTTTCTGTTCAAGGATCCTCGTACTTCATGACAGTGACAGATGCACATTCATTTTATTATCTTCCTGTGCTTTCCATCTAAAAATGTCATGTGTTAGACAGAACTCATTCAGTGAAAATGCTAAATGTGAAACTGACTTCCAGACTTAAACCAAACAAGTGCTTGATATTTAAATGATAACATGCAGCATCATCTTCAGCACTACCTTCATTTAAACTATCTGAAGCATTTTAGGGAGTAGCTTCAAATTTGTAGTGTAGTTTTCTCTATGTAAGGTAAGTAAAAAAAGTAACCTGGAGTAACTCCCACAAAAATACTCCTATCCCGTTCCAATCAGGAGGAATGACTAGCTTCCCATCGCATTCCTGATATTTTTGGGACCCTCCTTGAAAACGAGATTTTTCATCTCAAGGGGTTAATCCTATTTAATAAATTTGTATCACATATCATATAAAAATCAGAAAATTTGTTTATTCGTATTAGAACTGCATATTTATATATAAAAACTGACCTATTATTTCCACCATCCCGCCAGCTCCCATTTTTTCCTGTTCCATGATGAACAATGAAACTGACTCCCATCCCGCGGGAATGCTACAGGATTCCTGAAAAATGTCAGCCTTTAGCCTTTAGTATTAATTTATTTTTAACTATTTGAGAAGGTTACCAAAAAGCTGTAATACATCATTGACAAATTAGAAACTTATAAAGTTTATATAAAGTTTATATGAAGAATGTGCTAGCAAAACAGGCTTATTGACACACCGAGCAGACACGGGGCAACATTTGCATTTATTTGGAGTTGTTTGTGTCTACCAAGGCCAATATCCACTCTCCCTTAGCTCTTGGGTTGCCACCAATCCCTGAGGGGAATTTTTGGCTTTTAGCTGCTGACTGCTCCACTTTGTTCACCAGCTAGCTGCTACATTTGTTGGTTATTTGGTGCTGGCCAGATAGCAAACTATAAGCTTATGAGAGCATTTTTGCTGAAAACAGCTGCTTGTTTTGTCTGGTTTGGACACTGATGAGAGCTGTGAGACTGAAACTAAACAGTAAAGTTGCAGGCCATAAAACCAAAACAGTGAAGTAAAGAGGCCGTAAAGTCTGATAGCCTAGGGCGAGCTGCGTTGATGATAATTATCTGTGGCTTTGTCACTTTGAGACACCTTTCACATTACATGGGTCATTTGTTTCATTGTTAGTACAAAAACATAAATTTAAGTGATACAGTTTTGACCAGTATGTTGACTTCAAACAATAATGAGACTTCTTTGTTTTTAATAATCACATTTAGAGTGATGTGTATACGTGCTGATATTATTAATCATTTTCAAATAAAACTATCAAAAGAAAGATGTTTGAGATGCTATAATGATTTGTACATATGTGTATCAATAATGATTGTACTGACATTAACACCATATGTTGGCAAACACTGTATTTTTTACGTTACAGTTTCTCCCTGTGACCACTAGTAGGCAGTGAACTAGATGAAAACCTCTCTGGCCTCACTTTATCTTTGTTTTCACCTTTTCATATGCAGTCTATGGTTTTCACCTGTCTGTGCTGACACTGTGCTGGCTAATTTTATATGGACACAACTGCCAATTTCAAGGTCTTCCTCAGGTTAAATGAAAGAAGTGAACACACCTTGTGATGTCTTGTCTAGGCCACTGTGTTATTTAAATGTAGGCTATTAATCAGCAGGATAATATACTGATTTGGCCACTTCTGTGTGGTAAAAGGGAGATGTACTATTATGTTGTTTTAATTTGACTGGACAAACCTAAATGTGGATGTTACACCTAATGGTGTGGCGATGGTTAAGCGGATAAGAGAAGTGCCTTTGTTGTGGGAAACTAGGGTTCAATTCCCACTGCGACACATCTACCAATGAGACAACAGGCATATCATGCCAGTTATGTCCACATTCAATTTAGTGGAATTCAATCATAGATTCTGCTGCTGTACCAACTGTTGCTCGCTTCTTTGTATTGTAAATGTCACCGGATGGATAAATCCACTCTGCTTTCTAATGCTCGGCGGTTCAGGTAGGGGGCGCCAGCTGCACCAACTCGCGGCCAGACCGCGAGACATGTGGCTGAGACTTTCTGAAAGCTACGCTTCGTATTTCGCCAAAAACAATCCCGGATAGTGCGATTCGTCAGCATTTCGTAGCAGGAGTTTGGACGCTAAAACCAGTTTAGTAGCTGCAAACCAGGCGCAGTAGCACTTAAAGGTGAGTAGTAACACGTACCGCTAGCTAACTAGAGCTAACTGCTAGCAAGCTAAAAGCGACGTAAGCAGGTGCTGTTGTTCTAAGCAGCTAGTTAGCTTTCAGCTAAACTCGCTAGCTAGCTAACTTATGACCTTCAGTGTAATCAACGTTGCTAATATTAGACACTATTTAGACATTCTTGCTGCCTTGCTAACGACAACTATCTAGCTCTTAGGCAGCTGTGTTTCTGGCTAACTGTAGCCGTCTGGCTAACCAACAACAACCATGTTGTCACCGTCGTGTTGGCATTGGTTGATGAAGTTGGTGCTAATGTTGTGTATGCAGGAGCCAGGCCGTGCTGGCTCAAAACAGCAGCAAGCTTACACAAGTATTTGCCTGCCTACTGAAGTGCTATTTAGTTAAACCAATCACCCCATTTATTGTAAGATAGCATTATGATTAATCTGACGCTGTGCTGACGCTTTACTGAGGTTTCCTGGCTTATATTTTACGTTATCCGGCAGTGCTAAGTTGAAATGACAGTTGGAGAACAAGGCTAGTGACTAATGGCCTGTGTTTACTTGGTTTATTTTAAGTGTTCATCAGTGAAACCTTAGGCTCCCCTATCATCGGGGCTGTGGCTTGAGTCAGTTAAACAATTTTCACTTTGACACATTTTAAGATCGTCACAATGAAAACGGTCAAAGCCAAGACAGTTTTAGGTCAGCAATCAGAGGCTTAAATCTCCGGTACAGGCTTCCTGCTCACTGCCAGCCAGCTAGAGTAAAGTCCTGCTGGAGGCCTGCTGCAGTTAGGTTTGTTCACCATTAGTGTGAAAAATAACAATTAAGTCTTGATTCTGAACCTTAAAGCCTTAAAAGCACAAGTGAAAAGAGCATTCGCACTTCAACTGGTCACACGCCGTGGCACTAGCAGTCTGTAATGGTTTTAGGTCACTGTTGACAAACGAAGTGAGGATGGGAATATATTTCACTTTCACTTTTGAGATTGAACTTTTAGAAGGTTTAGAAGTAGGTCGCAGATAAGCAAATGTACATGGTATTAACTGTCTATTTTCATACCATGATATACTGTGAAACCTGGCTGCAGCCCTATTCCCTTTGCAACAAAAGAATACACAAGGCCAAGCTCAACACAGATGCATTGAATCAGCATATTTCGCCAATAAGTAAGAAGAAATGGCAGTACAGAAATACCAAAGATCAGGGTGTCCAAGTAACCTGGTGGTTATGTGTAAATGGACTCCACATATAAAGTGCCTTCTAGTCATCGGTCCACTCAAAGTGCTTTACGCTTCATGTCACATTCACCCATTCACACACATTCATAGTAGTTTGTTTGTCCACAGGAGAACACTAAGAAGTTTATTTTTAATATACATAATAATTAATAGTCTTATGTGTCAGCTGAAATGTTTCAAATAGTCGAGTTGTTGATTCGTTTTCATCGTTTTTTCAAAGTATAATTTGCAGTTGATGTCTCTGCCAGATGTGTGTTACTGGAAAGGAGAAGATTGCTGAGGCGTTCTTAACTTTCTTACCATTCGCTATAGAAAATCTCCACCGCCATCAGGAACACAAGCAGCCCAAGCTAACCAATCCCAGTTCTTACTGTCTCCTTGTGGTACCTCTATTGCCCCAAGTAGAATTTGCATTTTTGTGCAACTTGTCATTTCAACAGGCATCAAGCGAAGAATGGCTGTGTCATGACTGATGCATACTGGCTTTTCAGCATATACAGCAAGACAGCAGTTTTTTTTACAGACCTGGATAAAGGTTGTTTAAAATGCATATCATGCTGACAGGAAGACATAGAAATTGTAAAAGACTTTAATCCATCAATATGTATTACTCCATATCATTACTATGATGCATTATATTTCTACACTGCAGGAGTATGAAATGAGTTCTTGGGATGTGTTCAGACAGAACACAAAGAGACAGTGCAGTTGCAAACAAAGTCAATGGAAAGATGTGTGTAGATGCAAATTTGCCTGGAGTGACACACATTGATGTCTGTTTGAGTTGAAAATGTTTCAATTTGAGTCAAAGACATGTCATCCCAGGCTTTATGAGCCTGCTTCTTAAATGTAGAGATTTCTGAGTTCAGTCAGAGGCTAAGCTGTACACAAACCTTAAGGCCCCTTTTTATGCCTGTCATGAAAATGCATTTTAGGTGATTGGATTGCAGTCGGATAGTGCTTGACCTAATGAGAGTACCGGTGTAAATGCACTCAAGACCCACTGAGGAAGGATTGCGATCTGATTAGGCAAACCACCTCCACATAGAAGTGTAAATGCAAATACGTTTGTGAATGTGAACTTGCGTGCTGTTGAAGAAAACTCATAACATAAACTACTAAGATAACAGAAAGGAGTACATATTATGAAGAAAGACCAAGGAAACGACGCCAGGTGGAACTTAATTTTCACTTTTATGTCTGAGTTGTTACATTATTATTACACAAATGTGTTTATAATCCATGGAGGAAAACAAATCACGGTGAAAAGCTGGCTCAGAAGTTATTAAACCGTCTATAAGAGTGTTTTATGTCGACCCACACAAACGAGAGGAGGATGCTACCTACGTTTTTTTCAGCTAAACAGAGTCATTGGATCTGAATGTGGACACTGGAGACGCATATTAATACCAGGTGCAGTGTTTCTCACAGGATTTTAAGAGACAATGGTGGGTGAGCCTCGGACCCTCTTGGCGGGTCCCAGAAGAAAATTTTGTAAAATTTAAAGTTAAATGCATTAATGTGGTGCAAAATTAAGAGGCTGTCTATGAAGAACTCTTGTAAACAATGTTGTGCTCTAGTAAACTATTTGATCATAAACCCATTGTATAGTTATAAATAATGAGGCCGCATCAAAAGTCAACAAATTTAATGTTTTTCCAGCAACCCTAAATCAAAGAATAGAATAAATTTATTGTTGTTTTTTTACTTTTAATTGACACACGTAATATGTTTTATACTTTCTGTGAATATAATCCAATTAATCTTATTTCCATCCTGTATAGACACCTTAGTTTGAAAACCGGAGGTTGTCACGTGTATCCTCGCGTTGAATTTATAAAGTCCGGCCTAATTTGATAAATAATGTTGTGTGTAGTTCTCGTATGCCGTAATATGAGTTGTTAATATGAGACTTCGCAGCCTCTCTTCAGGTAGGTACTGCAACACTTGTCTTTTGTAAAGAGAGAAACTGACAGGATAAAGTTGCTAACCTGCCTGTCGGTTCGCTCTGGTCCGTTTCAGTGGATTTCCTATAAAGCCTTTAATACGTGTGCACTCCAAATTTAGGTGCAGCTAGCTTAATCGCCTTCTCACAAACAAGTGACAGAAACAGACGGTTAACATTACTGTAGTTACCTCAAAAGAAAAGTGGTTGTCTTGAGTTGGATGCCAAAGTGTGTGAGCTTACAGCAGCGCCTACAAAACACAACGTTAGAGGTCTGTAATGTTATTATGAGATGTGTAAAAATGTTTTCCGTCCATTTCTAAACTATGGCGGTGCAAATTAACTGGCGGGCCGCCATGGTCTCGTTAATTAATGGGAAACTATGGTGTAAATGTAATGTATGGCTGAAACGATTAATCGATCGATTAAATTGATTACTAAAATGCATTGACGCAAATTCTTTGCATCAATGCTTCGTTTAATCCATATAACTACATAGCATACTGTTTCGCATGGACATTTATTACTGTCGCACATCGTGCTTACGCTGTGAACACGAGGTGATTGAGAAACAGAGAAAATAGGAGAGGGGGTTGTAGCCAATTCTGTGGTCTGGTCGCTGCCACACAGACCACTGGTCGCTACCACTAGGGGCGCTAACGATACTGGTCGCTGCCACACAGACCACTGGTCGCTACCACTAGGGGCGCTAACGATACTGGTCGCTGCCACACAGACCACTGGTCTCTACCACTAGGGGCGCTAACGATACTGGTCGCTGCCACACAGACCACTGGTCGCTACCACTAGGGGCGCTAACGATACTGGTCGCTGCCACACAGACCACTGGTCGCTGCCTTGCTGCCAGGCTGCCACAACGAGTACCACAGTCTCTGAGGGAAGGCTCCTTTCTGTTCCTTGTCACACAAACTGTGGCTGTACACATTAAAAAAGGTCAGTTTCAAGTTTTTATACAGTCTCCAAAGTAGACCTAATGTGACCTTAGATCATTTAAATTATCTCAACTGGCGGATGATACAAATTTTTTTTTTTTTTTGTCTAATAGAGAGGAATGGATCAAAGCAATTAGATGTGTTGAGAAATTTTCTGCTGTATCAGGCTTAAGAATGAACTTGAACAAATCTGTTTTATTATTTACATTAAAAAGATAAACAGACTTAAACGAGCATACTTTCCTAATAAACTACCTTACGCTGCGCACTGCATGACTGACAGGATGGCTGCACTTCTCCACCATCAGCCATTATCGTGCTCACAGTTTTGAACAAACAGGCCTGTGTTATCACCTGTGAATGAAAGTGTGTACATCTTTCTATATCACAATACTTTGTAAAATATACTATATTATATCCTATTGATGCACTGTAGGCATACAGTATATTGCAGTTTGTGTGGTTGTAGCCAGTCTACAGTAGGCTACATCTATCTAGATCATAATACTTTGATAAATATAGCCTACAATATTATCGATTATGCCTATATTCTTATTGTTGCACTGTATATTGCAGTAATAAATCTGTCTATCTTTGGTTCTTGCCTACAAGAAGAAGGCCAGTGTTGTCACCTGTGAAGGAAAGTGTGGTGACCACTTGTTGGTTGAATCCAAGCTAGACTGATTTTAACAATAAGAATATAGTTAATCAAAAATTAGTAGGCTATATTTAACAAAGTATTATGATCTAGATTTATTTGTTACTGTAGATAGGCTATAACCACACAGACCGCAATATATACACTCACCTAAAGGATTATTAGGAACACCTGTTCAATTTCTCATTAATGCAATTATCTAATCAACCAATCACATGGCAGTTGCTTCAATGCATTTAGGGTTGTGGTCCTGGTCAAGACAATCTCCTGAACTCCAAACTGAATGTCAGAATGGGAAAGAAAGGTGATTTAAGCAATTTTGAGCGTGGCATGGTTGTTGGTGCCAGACGGGCCGGTCTGAGTATTTCACAATCTGCTCAGTTACTGGGATTTTCACGTACAACCATTTCTAGGGTTTACAAAGAATGGTGTGAAAAGGGAAAAACATCCAGTATGCGGCAGTCCTGTGGACGAAAATGCCTCGTTGATGCTAGAGGTCAGAGGAGAATGGGCCGACCGATTCAAGCTGATAGAAGAGCAACTTTGACTGAAATAACCACTCGTTACAACCGAGGTATGCAGCAAAGCATTTGTGAAGCCACAACACGCACAACCTTGAGACGGATGG
>NC_060165.1:5931519-5941846 GCF_021292245.1 Micropterus dolomieu | reverse complement strand
GGTAGCGGTCCTGCTGCTGGGTTGTTGCCCTCCTACGGCCTCCTCCACGTCTCCTGATGTACTGGCCTGTCTCCTGGTAGCGCCTCCATGCTCTGGACACTACGCTGACAGACACAGCAAACCTTCTTGCCACAGCTCGCATTGATGTGCCATCCTGGATGAGCTGCACTACCTGAGCCACTTGTGTGGGTTGTAGACTCCGTCTCATGCTACCACTAGAGTGAAAGCACCGCCAGCATTCAAAAGTGACCAAAACATCAGCCAGGAAGCATAGGAACTGAGAAGTGGTCTGTGGTCACCACCTGCAGAACCACTCCTTTATTGGGGGTGTCTTGCTAATTGCCTATAATTTCCACCTGTTGTCTATTCCATTTGCACAACAGCATGTGAAATTGATTGTCAATCAGTGTTGCTTCCTAAGTGGACAGTTTGATTTCACAGGAGTGTGATTGACTTGGAGTTACATTGTGTTGTTTAAGTGTTCCCTTTATTTTTTGAGAGAGAGTTCATTTATTTCAGCAATTCAACTTAAAAGGTGAAACTAATATATTATATAGACTCATTACATGCAAAGTGAGATATTTCAAGCCTTTATTTGATATAATTTTGATCATTATTGTGTACAGCTTATGAAAACCCCAAATTCAAAATCTCAGAAAATTAGAATATTGTGAAAAGGTTCAGTATTGTAGGCTCAAAGTGTCACACTCTAATCAGCTAATTAATCCAAAACACCTGCAAAGGGTTCCTGAGCCTTTAATTGGTCTCTCAGTCTGGTTCAGTAGAATTCACAATCATGGGGAAGACTGCTGACCTGACAGTTGTGCAGAAAACCATCACTGACACCCTCCACAAGGAGGGAAAGCCTCAAAAGGTAATTGCAAAAGAAGTTTGATGTTCTCAAAGTGCTGTATCAAGGCACATTAACAGAAAGTTAAGTGGAAGGGAAAAGTGTGGAGAAGGGGGAAAAAAAAAAAAGGTGCACAAGCAGCAGGGATGACCGTAGCCTGGAGAGGATTGTCAGGTAAAGGCCATTCAAATGTGTGGGGAAGCTTCACAAGGAGTGGACTGAGATGGAGTTACTGCATCAAGACCCACCACACACAGACGGGTCCTGGACATGGGCTTCAAATGTCGTATTCCTCTTGTCAAGCTGCTCCTGAACAACAAACAATGTCAGAAGCGTCTTACGTGGGCTAAAGAAAAGAAGGAGCTTTATTGCCAAGTAGTGTTTTACACATACGAGGAATTTGCTGTGGAGATAAGGTGCTACACATAGACAAACATACAGTCAACATAAATAAATGTGGAAATATATAAATACGGAATTGAAGAACAGTGTTGCAGATATATACATGTGCATTATTCTGGGTCTGTGCCGTGCAGAAGTAACGTAACGGAAGAGAATATTGTGTACGTATAAATATATAAACTGACAACATAAAAATATACAACAACAAAGATCAACAATCAACAACAAATATGTGCGACGTGCCAGGTCTGTGCCCGACACAATATTAAACAGTCTTTACATGTGCAGAGACATTTGTATCGTTTGCAAGGGGGGAGTGTCAGTGGGGGACCCGGGCCTTGTTAATGAGGCTAGTTGCAGATGGGAAGAAACTGTTTGTGTGTGTTTTGGTCCTGATGGACCGCAGCCTCCTGCCAGAAGGGAGAGTCTGAAACAGTTTGTGTCCGGGGTGGGAGGAGTCAGCTGCAAACTTTCCTGCTCGAGGCGTACAGGTCCAGAAGAGAAGGAAGATTGCAGCCTTCTCTGCAGAGCGAATGATGCGCTGCAGCCTGCGCTTGTCCGTGGCAGTGGCAGCAGCGTACCAGATGGTGAGGATGGACTCAATGAAGGCGGTGAAGAAGTGCACCATCATTGTCTTTGGCAGGGTGAACTTCTTCAGCTGCCGCAGGAAGTACATCCTCTGCTGGGACTTTGATGATGGAGGTGATGTTCAGCTCCCACTTGAGGTCCTGGGAGATGATGGTGCCCAGGAAGCGGAAGGAGTCCACAGTGAGTCACACAGGATGATGGGGGAGGGTGGGACTGTGCTCTTTCTGAAGTCTGTGACCATCTCGACTGTCTTCTGAGCGTTGAGCTTCAGACTGTTCTGGCTGCACCAGGTCACCAGATGGTCGATCTCCCACCTGTAGGCGGACTCCTCCCCACCTGTGATGAGCCCAATGAGGGTGGTGTCGTCCGCAAAAAAAGAACTGGTCTGTTTCTCAGTGGTCCAAAGTCTTCTTTTCTGATGAGAGCAAATTTTGCATCTCATTTAGAAACCAAGGTCCCAGAGTCTGGAGGAAGAATGGAGAGGCACCCAATCCAATATGCTTGAAGTCCAGTGTGAAGTTTCCACAGTCTGTGTTGGTTTGGGGAGCCATGTCATCTGCTGGTGTTGGTCCACTGTGCTTTATTAAGTCCAGAGTCAGCGCAGCCGTCTACCAGGACATTTTAGAGCACTTTATGCTTCCTTCAGCAGATGAGCTTTATGGACATGCTGACTTCATTTTCCAACAGGACTTGGCACCTTCCCACACTGCCAAAAGTACCAAAACCTGGTTCAGTGGCCATGGGATTACTGTGCTTGATTGGCCAGCAAACTTGCCTGACCTGAGAAAGATGAAAGACATGAGACCGAACAATGCAGAAGAGCTGAAGGCCGCTATTGAAGCGTCATGGTCTTCCATAACACCTCAGCAGTGCCACAGGCTGATAGCATCCATGCCACGCCGCATTGAGGCAGTAATTCATGCAAAAGGGGCCCAAACCAAGTACTGAGTACATATGCATGATTTATTTTTACTTTTCAGAGTTCTGACATTTCTGTATTTAAAATGCTTTTTTTTTTTTTTATTGATTTCATGTAATATTCTAATTTTCTGAGATTTTGAATTTGGGATTTTCATAAACTGTACGCAATAATCATTGAAATTATATCAAAGGCTTGAAATATCTCCCTTTGCATGTAATGAGTCTATATAATCTATTAGTTTCACCTTTTAAGTTGAATTACTGAAATCAATGAACTTTTGCACGATATGCTAATTTTTCAAGGTATGTAGGTAGGTGTGTGTATATATACATACACTTTGTAATAAGGGCAGCTAAAACAAATGCTGTATTTTTATTTATTTATATATATATATATATATATATATATATATATATATATATATATATATATAATCATTTGAAAAAACTGACACTACATTGCAAGGCACTGCTGTGTCAGCTTGTCTTTCATCACGAAGTGCCTTCAAAAGTGAAGTACTGTCACAACTTGACAATCTCTGTGTCAGTGCGGGTCACAATTTGAAGCACTTAAAGTTGTGAAGACATTGTGTAATTCCCAGGAGGTTTTTTGATACTGAGCTGCGATGATGGTGTTTTTTAAATTTGTTTTTATTCCCCGCAGTCATCCACACTGTGTTCTCTCCGAGAGAACAAGCTTATCATCCTGCTTTCAGGACACCACCTATCTCAGGTAGGTCACTGTGACACTTCCCCACTATGGCTATTAAGTAAATAAAGACTGAAGCACACATTCTAAAGGATCTAGCAGTACATGGCACTTAAGCTCCATCTTTCTAACCCTTAAATCTGTGACGCCACTAGGCTGAACAGCTCCACCGAGAATTAATTAGAAAAGATAGACGAAGTTCTGACAGCATCTAGGACAATTTTAATGCAGCAGAATAGATTTCTTGAACAAATGCCACCTCAGCCATCGTGAATTAAAGCTCATTTGGATGTAAAACCAAGCAGAAACAGGATTGTATCAGTTCCCAAGTCTTCAATTTACTGGGAATGAAGCTGACGAAGGCGGTGTTTGATGTCACAATTTTTAGCTTGTGCTCTGGTTGCTACAACATGTTATCAATACAAATTAGACTGTTTGTTTATCATTTTTAAACCAAGTTGTATTTCCTTTAAAATTGAACCATATTTGCCAAAGATAAGCTGTCCTCCTTTTCATTTGAATGGGGTTAGTGTGTTAAGGCTGCAGCAGCGGGGAAGGCAAAAAGTTAAAATAGAATCAACTTTTGGAGAAACGCTACCCAACGTCATGCTGCGGTGGCCAATTAGATTAGCCAATGATCAGACAAGTCAAACGGCTCCATAATCAGCCTGAAACAAAGCAGAAACCGGGCGCTATCTTGGCTGATCAAACAATCGTAGTCTCCCATTTGTTTATTTTGTGAACCCAGCTTCAACATCGGCGACTGGTTTGCAGCTATGCTGCAAAATAGTAATACTGAGAAGCTTCCTTTGGTTTGTGTGCATTTGTTTGAGAGAGAAAGAGACAGACAGAGAGAGGGCGCAGTGGTTGCGAGAAACCCAGTGAATCGGAGAAATAAAACAGCGGTGGTGTTTTAAAGCACATATAAACAAGCCTACACTGTTGCACAACCCTGCACTGATCACAATGCCTGATTTGGTGAATACAGCTGTTAGCAACTGATTTGATCCTCTTATTTCTTGTTTGTTTATAATATTTTCTCTCCACAAAGTGACTGGTTATGCTTTATTTACTCAGTGCTCTATGTGGCTCTTTTTCAGGTTTAGACTCTCCAGTAGCAAATTCCTTCAATCAAAGAATACCGTGGACGGACCCAAACAGCAGCCCGAGGTCGCGTCTCTATTCTCCAGACTACAGGTCCTGATAAAGCTCTCTGACTTTCTGGTCTGTATTCTTCGAAGGTAGAACACCACAGGCCATAAATGCATTTTGAATGTCCCTCTGTCCCTCAGTATTAAAGCTGTTGGATGTGACTGCAAAATATAATTTTTTTTTCAACTGTTTTCACATGTTGGTACAGATGCTTAAAAGAAACTGCTGGATAACAGGGCTGTTCTCGTATGCGTGTGTGTGTGTGTGTGGTTTGACATGGAAATCGTTTTTATAAAAAACCACTGTTAACTGACATCTTTCAGAGTATGAAGAATGCTTATTAAAAAAATCAATAGTTTATGCTTAAATAAGGTTTAATTTTGTGTTTGTTTGCCTTTTACTTGTGTGCCACTTATCATATTTGACATGTGAAATTTAGTAACTCAGGATGAACCTCATTCTTGTATTACAAAAAGCAAACGTTACCTTGACAATGTTTATTTTGGTGAACATAAAACGTCCTTCGTTATGTTGTAGCTTATACATTTTGTGAAAAAATGCCGTCCACTGAATCCGTCCTCCTCATAACCCTTCAAATGTGCAAACGTTTTAGTGTTTTTTTTTTTTCTGTTTTGGGCATTTCTGGGGAAATATTACTTCCCGTTTACTCAACATTGCGGAGTTTTTGAGCCACAATACGTGCAGCTCCTATCTAATTAATTAATTAATTAATTAATGTGAAACAGTGAAGAAATGTGAACCACCATTCAGTTTTTATCCCGGTGTTAATTCAGTGCAAAAGCAATCAAATGTGACATGGTCTCATTTCTGAATATGTAATGTTTCTGTTTCAGTTAAAGAGAAGAGAATACTGTAGCACTGTTGATATTCCGGGACTTTGTTGTGACTTTAAATAAAATATTTTTCTAATGGATGGAAAATGTTAACCAGGAGAACTGTATTTATGATAGCTAGTGAAATTCAGTTTTATTGTAAGAGGAGTATGTGTGATGATCAAATGTTTTCAGTGTTTTTTTTTTGTGTGTGTTCATAGCCATGCCTTACATTCATATGTAAACAGCTTTTGGTCACATAACACAGACATGAGTTTGTTTGCTTGTATGAATACACTCTTGCCTTTGCTAATTAAAGTTTTTACTTTTCATGTTCAGCATGTCTTGTTTTATTATTGATTTAATACCTCTCCAAACACATGTATTAAATCTATCTTGTACTGAAAAGTTTACATTGGAATAAACTCGCAAAAGAACATTTAACAGACAAATAACAAGTATCTTCTCACGCAGAACCTTGACAGATGAATAGTCCAACCGAAAGCATCTTTTCTTCTCTGAATAATTAGAAATGCAGATCCAGACTGAACTAAATACTGTAGCGTTCCCTCCACTTGCAACAATAAGTCTGTCACTCACACCCACTCAACCTACAGTTTTCTACACTATGAATTGATTTTTTGCAACAGTGCCGCTTCATTTATCTTAAGTATATTTTGTTTTCCTGCTTGGTGCATTTTCTTGACATCTAACCTGTCATCCTACTGAATATTTTTTATGTTAATCCAAAGTAAAGTAATCAGATGTTTTCACAGTTGAATTATTTCATTGTTTTATGCACTTGTACTTGTATGTGGATAAACACTGACATAACTGCTCACCACAGTCTTGTGATGCACACAAACTGGGGATTGGGAGAGGCTCCTCCTCCTTGCTTCTTGAGGATGTTAAAATGTCTGACCGCTGATCAAATACCTCCCGTGTGTCTGCGACACTGCTCTGGACTGCTGCGCTGGGTCCCAGGCATCTAGCTCATTTGTAAGCCCTCCGCAGCCGCCTGTGCGTCAAACTGTCTCGGGCAGGTGAGCAGACTAGAATGTGCACCACAGAATTTTGTCAAGCAGCAAAACATCGGTTGTGGCACATTTCAGGATTCCATCTGTTTGACTGGCTATGGATGTTCATTGAATATTTTATTGTTAAAATGTTTCCACTTTTTAGTAATTCTAGGCTCTGTTATTTAATGTGCAGATTATTTTTTAGATTAGTCAATGAAATGTCCGCAAATAGATTAAAATGCCCAACTCAGGGCCCAAAGTGATGGGTTCAGATTGAGTGTTTTGTCTGACCAAAAAGTAATGGCCATAGATATTCAGTTTACAATGGTATATTGCAAAGAAAAGAAAATCTGCACAAGAATCTGACACTAGGAAATATTTGTTACTCGAGGCTAATCACAGGAGTCTGTGGAAATTATATTTTCACACACACTTAAAAACCACAAACATGCACTGCTGCAAATAAACAATAAGTGGGACACATACAGCACCAGCTATAGTCTTTGCATTATTTCCCACATGCTCCTTATTTCTCAGAAGGGGTTTTATGCAGACAGAGCTTCAACTCATGCCTGAGAGGTGTTTATGAGGAAGCTTAGCAAGACCAGCTGTCTAGCTCAGGCTATGGCCGTAACAGGGGCTCAAGGGAATTTTTTAAGGTGTTGGTTGGCTTAAGAAAAAAAAAAAAAAACTTGTGTAAGGAGACAAGCCAACTGATTGGCTATCCACTTCAGCAGCTGCTTTTAGGATGCAACAGTAGCGCAGCAGCACACAAGTTTTGATTTATTGTCCGCTTCAGTTAAAATCGGATGTAATTCAAAAGTCGGAATGAGCGCTTTTAAATTACTCCAATGAAATGATTATGGCATATGGGTTTTATATGTGACCGTACAGTCTATATGTAGCTCATTAAGGCAGTCATCCATGTTAAGCTAAAATGACACTTAATTTATTCTTTCCATTAAGGCACACAGGTTGCATAAACCCCACCTGTCAGCCTGTTGAGCTGAGAGGCATCTTGCTGCGCCCTGGGTGAAGGGAAACCGCCACTGTTCCAGATGGCTTACTGCGCTGTCAGTGGAGGGGATCAATGAGGTGGGCATTGAATGAAACCTGACAAGAATGGCAAGGCTGCTCCCTCAGGATAGTGTGAGAAGGTCTGCCTGGAAAGCAATCTCTCTGTGAGGGAAGTCAGGGGTTGCTGAGCCCAGTGAAAGCTTTAGCAGTTTGTACAGTTTGGTCATTTGTAACTCATTTGAATTGTATTTTGTGGTAGGTCATGTAGTTTGAGTGTTTTCTCAGAAAATGGGCTGATGTTTATATTGCAGAATTCATACAGAAAATGTCAATGCAAACCTAATCAAACTCCCTCTTTATTCTTGCTGGTTCGTTGCAGGAGCACTACTGAGGAAGCTCCCTAACCTATTTGTTTTTGCTATTTATGACTTTAATTAAGTATTAGGCCTATATGAATATCAGAAAACTGAGTGTTACGTTCCTCCGGATGGTGAGTCCAGGGGGAGAAGGAGCAACAATATTTGAAATAAAAAACGGGGCAAAAGAGGACAGGAAGTCAGGGTTATGTGCAAACTAAAGTGTATTTATTCTATACTGACAAAGGAAAACCAACTCAAAACTACTCTCTCAAAAGGAGAGAGCGAGCCAACAAGGTAAGGCAACAATAAACACAGGGTAAGTAACTGTGTTGAACACTAAATGAACCGCTGAAAAGTCCTCTCTCCACTGAGGAGGTGACCAGACACTGTTCTGGACTCATGGAGGCTCTGGGCTGGTGTTCAACCCACTGGTTGAATGGGCTGCCCCTGTCCGCTGGGCTGACGGGCTGGCAGTGGTCTGCTCACAGGTGATGATCTGCAGTGTGGTTGCAACAGGTAGAAAGGGGAAACAGACAAAGTGCTGTGAAAAAACCAAGCCTTCTTATGCTCCAGGCACTGAGTGGTGATCAGGCACACCTGCTGCCACTCACTCATGCAGCCAAGGCATGGGGGGGGTAAGGGCCACTACCTGAGAGGGAGAAGGAACACACAACCCAACCCAAACACACGACCCGTAGGGTCGTAACACTGAGTTAATTACTTTATTGCCTACAATGTTCCCTCTTGTGTGCCAGTTCAGGTCCATCACAAAAACGCAAGTCTATATGAGGTGCTTTTGGGGCTCAGCAGAGACTGTATGGCATGCTTTGAAGAAAAAAGTTTCCCACTCTGCTGGATAAATGATTGAGGCCTTTCTTCCATCACAGCTGGCAAATGTTTTGTAGGGCTAATCTAAGAGCCGCTTCCGAGTGGCTTTGCCTCAGTGAAAATATATGAGCGATTTCACGAAATAAATCTGTTTGGCTGGCACCCGCACTGGCACCGGCATGTGACTGGTCAGCCAAAGCAGGAAAGGAGAGAGCGCTCTGGAGCATAATAACAACAAGCAGTATGTTTTGAAGTGGTTAATTTCCTGTGGTTGCTGGCACTCCTCGTCCACAAGTCATGAGTTCCAGTAGGCTACTTCCAAAACTCCCAAGAGCACACTGTGAGTTGAAGGTATGTATGTCTGTTTGGAGCTGTGTGGTTTGATAGTGTAATTGTGGAGTAGAAAATATAAGAATATCAGATTTAGGTTTAAAGGAATATTTTATGATGTGTTTTTTTGGTGGTGTTTTTTTTCAACCTGTACAACGGGGTAGGTTGTAACACATGCTGGGGTAAGTTGTAACAAGACAAAAGAAGCAAAAATAGATGCCACACTATATGATGCTTCAAAAACAGGTAGTTATATAAAAGAGAGAAAAGTTTTTCTCTTGCCGTAACAGACTTGGTCTGATGACTCACGCGCATGTTCAGTATGTGTATGTAAATTTATCTATAGAATAAACTTAATCAACAGTTTACTTAATACTACTAAAATGTAATTAATTAAAGAACATCTCTGTACACCCTTAGGTCTAACTAAAAAGAGGTGTGTGTGTGTGTATGTATGTAAAAGGTCGAGTGACGATACATACGCCAACGTGTGTACAACATGTGAATGGGGAGTACTGGTCACAGTGCTGACAAATGAATGCTGGTAACCCTGGAGTGCAGGTTTGGTGGACCCAGACTGCAGGAAAAAATGCATCACATGTTGCCTGAGAAACTATACTTCAATCTAAAATAATTCAAACAATTCTATCTGCAATAGTATAGATACTAAACAAAAAATAGTCTTGGTCAAAAACTTTACTTTCTTACCTCAAAATCATTTTTTTCTCTATATATTCTGAATGCACCTCTTTCCAGACCTGATAACCACCATGCCTGATCGGGGAGGAAGTAGGTACAGTGGGGGAAATAAGTATTTGACCCCTTGCTGATTTTGCAGGTTTGCCCACTTACAAAGAATGCAACGATCTATAATTTTAATCATATGTACATTCTAACAGTGAAAGACAGAATCCCAAAGAAAATTCCAGAAAATCACATCATATGAATTTATAAAAATTGATAACCATCTGATGAGGAAAAACAAGTATTTGACCCCCTGGACAAACAGCATGTTAATATTTTGTAGAAAAGCCATTATTGGCCAGCACAGATGTCAAACGGTTTTTATAGTTGGTGACAAGGTTTGTGCACATTTCGGCAGGGATGTTGGCCCACTCCTCCCTGCAGACAGCCTCCAAATCATTCAGGTTCCGAGGTTGTCGCCTGGCAACGCGAATTTTAAGCTCCCTCCAAAGATTTTCAATTGGATTCAGGTCTGGAGACTGGCTAGGCCACTCCAGAACCTTGATGTGCTTCTTCTTCAGCCACTCTTTTGTTGCTTTGGCGGTGTGCTTAGGGTCGTTGTCGTGCTGAAACAC
>NC_060165.1:5908326-5931499 GCF_021292245.1 Micropterus dolomieu | reverse complement strand
TTGCAAGAGCTCACCAAAATTGGACAGTTGAAGACTGGAAAAATGTTGCCTGGTCTGATGAGTCTCGATTTCTGTTGAGACATTCAGATGGTAGAGTCAGAATTTGGCGTAAACAGAATGAGAACATGGATCCATCATGCCTTGTTACCACTGTGCAGGCTGGTGGTGGTGGTGTAATGGTGTGGGGGATGTTTTCTTGGCACACTTTAGGCCCCTTAGTGCCAATTGGGCATCGTTTAAATGCCACGGCCTACCTGAGCATTGTTTCTGACCATGTACCCATCCTCTGATGGCTACTTCCAGAAGGATTATGCACCATGTCACAAAGCTCGAATCATTTCAAATTGGTTTCTTGAACATGACAATGAGTTCACTGTACTAAAATGGCCCCCACAGTCACCAGATCTCAACCCAATAGAGCATCTTTGGGATGTGGTGGAACGGGAGCTTCATGCCCTGGATGTGCATCCCACAAATCTCCATCAACTGCAAGATGCTGTCCTATCAATATGGGCCAACATTTCTAAAGAATGCTTTCAGCATAGTACATAGTATATTTAACAAAGAATTATGATAAAGATGTATTAGATAGTAGATGCAACCAGTGGTCAGTGTGGCAGCGACCACCGTCTTTAGCGCCCCCTAGTGGCAGCGACCACAACAACCAGTGTGGCAGCAACCCAAGACTGTGGAGCCTTGTCTCATGCCCTCTCTCGCCAAATTCTTCATACTGTGGTGTTTTTGAATTGAATAACGGCAACCATGCGAATAAATTACTATCTGTTCATTTCCAGGCCATTAGAGCTTGTTTATAAAAGTTTGATAACTTCACAGTAATTTATCGATTTTGTAGTCTTTTTTTTTTATTTTTTTTTTTAATCAACTTAGTTAGCCATTTAACTTTGGAAAGTATTGTTTAAGGTTTCAAAACTTTAAACCTCTAGACCTCAATTTTTTATGTTGAATAGGGTATCTTTCCCTAAATAATGACATTTGTTCCTCCAAATGAAATTAAATAAGATCTTATCTAATTCTTTGGATATTTCAGTAGGCATTTCCAGTGATAAGGATACATAGATCTGGATATTCCCTCAGTATTAGATAGTAGAACTCTGTTATTCAGTGAAAGATGCCTCATCCACCACGTTGAACCTTATTCATTATTTGTTTAATCATAGGGCTGAAGTTTAGGTTATTGCAGAGTTTTTCATTCTTATCACACCCAGATATGTAACTGGGTTCTTCACAGGGATACCATTAACTTCTGAGGTAGCCTAATAAACAGATTTGTTCAAGTTCATTCTTAAGCCTGATACAGTAGAAAATTCCTCAACACATCTAATTGCTTTGATCCATTCCTCTCTATTAGACAAAAAAATCAAATAAAATTGTATCATCTGCCAGTTGAGATAATTTAAATGATCTAATGTCACTTTAGGTCTACTTTGGAACCATAGACTGTATAAATACTTGAAACTGACCTTTTTTAACGTGTACAGCCACAGTTTGTGTGACAAGGAACAGAAAGGAGCCTTCCCTCAGAGACTGTGGTAGCGACACAGTGGTAACAAGGCAAGACAAGTTCTGTGTCATTTTGACGACTTTATAAAACATGCTGCTTAAGGGTAAACACAATTCACGGTTCGGTATGTACCTCAGATTTGAAGTCATGGTGTGGTTTATTTTTGGTACAGTAAGGAAAAAATGCATTCATTTGCTGGTTGTTTATTATGAATGTTTGTAAACATCAAAATTCGTTTAAACAAACTTTTAAATTGAGCATAATAAGATAGAAGAAATTAAATACTGCCTCAAACTACTACCATGTTCTCCACTAAATAAAATATTCTCAAAAATATCATAATAAAAAAATAACTATGGATTACAGTGCAGCATTGTTAATCCCAGTTTGTAGGCCTGGTCAGATTTTTAAAAAAAACACAAATAAAAGATATATTCCTAAATCAGTTTAAAAGCGGAAGGGAACTACGTTTGCACTACACTCGTTTTTTTCTTTGTTGCAGTGATGTTCCATTCGTGTGGTACCGTTTCGAATGAGTGAACGTTAGCATGTTTGCTAACGGTCTGGAACAAGTACATGTTACACCCCTTCTACTGAGAAAGTCCAGAGCAGACACATACAGGGAGGGACAGGGAGAGGAGGGGAAAGCCAGAGGTGTAGGTTTGTGGAGACAAGGGAACTGAAGGGGAAATGGAGCAGATCTAACCAGTGAAATAAGAAATGACCCACTAGAAATAGAAATACACCTGGCGAAAACACGCACCCTGCCGACCACCACCACAGTTACACTGTCATTCTGTGGGAAACATTGATGGGGTAAAAGACTCACTAGCTAGGTAACTCATAGGTAACATACAGTTGGTACTTTGGCTCTTTGAGGCGAATTAACACAAACGGTGATTAAAAAGGTGAAATTGAGCTTCACTTTCTGTCTGAACACACAGATATTGGCTTCTCTGATGCTGAAAGTTTCTGTTTTGTTCTCTGCTACGTGGGAATTGTGGCATTACAGGCTGGAATTGTAGAAAGTCTGGACACTACAGGGGGATGATTTATCAATACCACCCACTCTTGTTCTGCTGAACTTTATCCAGCCATCCTGCAGTCTTGGAATAATAAGGTTTCTCTTTACTTTAATTCTGTCAGTACTATATAGAATTTTTCCACTTAGACATGGAAGTATGTGTGTATTGTGTTATTTATTTAATTTTTTAATTTTTTTTTAAGAATTTGTGTTAGCTTCTAGTAGGGGGTGACCGATCCATCTGAGCACAGGTTGAGATAAACATGCACATCAGTAACAAACGTCATACCAAACATACAACCTCATCTCATCTAAAATGGAATATCACGTTACTCGTGTTCTGCTCTAAAACTCCACAGCAAGTAGTGGAGATGGTGTAAACACTGCCAATCACTCCTCTTGGAAATGTAAACACACCAATCTAACACAGGTTTCACATCATCAAAACCTCCCATTAAAGCACATAGAATAATGATATTGGTGGCCTATTTTAAAATTTCCTACTCACTGATCTCTTATGATGATGAATGAAGACCCTAATTGTCAGATGCGTGATCAGAAACATACTGGACCTCAAATTCAAAAGAATTGAAACACTGTAGGCCAACCCAAGTGTCCGTGATAAGCTATTTCCAGTTTGCAGAGCTCATAGAGCACCACATCGTTGGGTCTCTGTCTAAAATACCCCCAACATTTAGCTTGTCTTTATTTGGGCTGCACGATTTGGAGAGAAAAGTCATATTGCGATTATTGTGGACAATATTGCTATTGTGATTCGATTATAATGGAACAAATGGTACTATGAGTCTACTTGCTTAATTTTCAAGGAATGTGTGAAATACTGACATTTTGAAATGTGTATTTCTCAACTTCAACAAAGTTAAACAATAAAAAATATTTATAACAATAACATGTAAAACAGAACAAGGGGTTGCTCTACAGAGGAGGCGGCTAGAAGGAGCAAATATTGGCACACTGGCCCCGACTCATCTGTACATCTGTCTAATGCAGAGTCTCTATCCTCAACCTGGAGGAGGAACTGTACATGAGCGTATTAAATAAAGAGTATAGTTTAGTTAATAGTTTACTGTTAGTATAACAATAATATATTAAATATTACATTCATTATAATTTCATATCATAGTATTTATTATTTAATCCTTGTGCAAGCAAAATGATCTATATTAGTATCTAATTTGTTAATGCTAAGTACTAACTTGTCAATTTGTGATTTGTGCAGCCCTAGTCTTAAGATGGTTGTAGGTAAAGTTTTTTTCCCAGCTGCAGCTTATTCTCTGGGGGAATCCCAGTTTAGACTGGCGCAGTGCTTCGTTGCAACATGCCGACACACCTCATGCAAAGCTTTGCATTTCCATGATAGATGACGTCAATGAGTCGATCCAGCCCTAAAGTACATAAGTGCGCCTAATCAGCTGTGCAGCTCTTTGCATCAATGACACCTTCATTTTAATTTTCTTTCCTTGTTTTGTAGTGGTGATCAGGACAGCCGGGGGCGGACATGACTGGAGCTGGAAGTGGTGAGACTTTACCTTACACAGTGATGTTTTACATTTCATGTTTTCCAGATTGGACTAGTCTTCTGCCAGATGTTTAGATACATGTTTCGTGAATAGTTCTAATACATAGCCACGCAGTCCCGCATTGAAAACCTTTATCTTAGTGCAGCTTTTTAAAGCAGAAATAGTCTTAAAACTTGTGTCTTCTCTCCTGTGTTTCTAGGTGGCCAGGGCCCGCCTGATGGGATGGATGCTGAGGAGGCGGAGAGGTGTCCTATCTGCCTGGGTGTCCTCGCAGGTGGCGAGCTCGCCATGCCTGACAGCTGCTGCCACGTCTTCTGCCTCAGATGCCTCCTCACATGGGCAGAGGTGACGCTCAGTGCTGCTACACTCAACTTAGAATTCCAAAAAATATGTGATAACATTAGTTGTGAAATGGTGACGTCAGCAGTGGTGAATTGGTGTTGGGCCAGTTTGGACTTTTGAGCGTAATCTAAATGGGTGTGATTGTTTTTACAACTTGTGTAGGTGGCTTATCGAAATTGTTGTGGAATTTCTTGCTTGTTTATTCTTACATCTAAATTATTTGTTTTAGAATTTACTTACTTTTTAAGCCCATGCTGCAAATAAAACCATTAAACTTGTTGATTTTATGTCAAAAATACAGCCTGGCATCAGATCCTCTAAGTTCATTTTACCATTTCCAAGGGGCGTTATCAACAGGCGCAGACTAGAATGCCTCTGGACACAATTGGATAGACTTACAACCAATCAGAGCAACAAAATGTGTGCTGTAGCGTAGTTGGTAACTTAAATTGACCAAATTAAGCATGTACGGCAAACACATCTATCTTATTAACAAAAGCAATTGTTAATGTTTTGTTTGTTTCATTTACTTTGAAGTTGCAGATGGCTCCTTCCTGCCCGGTGGACAGAAGACCCTTCACTAACGTTTACAGATGGGACGGGAATCTCAGCTGTGTGCAGGTCAGTCTCATAGTTGAGGATATCATGGCGTGTCTTTCGGGGGGAGGCCACTTGCTGCTGCTTTTCATAATTCAACACAGTGAATTCCACGAAGCTTTATTTTGAAGTTCAGCTAAAATGATCTTTAAAGTGGATGTCCCCTGTCTGCATGCTGTTTGTCATCTGTCTCTGTAGACTGAATGTCTTCGCATAAAGCCGATCAAAACATTACGTCTTCAAAAATAGTTGCTTGTTTACTCGTTTGGACTTTGAATAGCTTAAAGACGCACCTGCAAATGTCAGGTTAGGGTTTTGATGCAACACAGCTGCAGTACAGCCTGTCCTTGGCTTAAAAGCTTATTACATCTACCAGTCAAAGTTTGTTTACAGTGTGTCTCTGTGCTGTCAGTCAAGGACTCAAAGCCTTGACTGACCTCCGTGTCAGGCAAAACTTTGTAAATTTTCACATCAAAATCTTTCACTGTTGTTTTAAGGTACCTGTGAGGAAACGAGCGACTCAACCTGAAGCTGAGAGTTGCCGCTGTAGAAACCCAGAACAAAAAGGCTGTCCCAAGTGAGTGTCTGCCAGTTTTTCCTTTTATAGGATCATAAGGTCAGCACTTTAGCCAGTCTCAAAGGCTTTTACTTAAGATAAATCAGAGAAGTTATGTAGGAGAATCAAATTCCCTGTTATTACCTTGAATTATTTCACCATGAGCACAACTTCTCTGCAAACCAGTTTTAAGAACAATTCAGGTGTTTTCTTTTCAGAGGTAAGCCGGCAAGAAGATTGAGACGGCAACAGGTGCAGAGGGCGGCAGACACCAAAACAAAAGGACTCGTGAGGAAATGTATGTTAAAACCCCTATACTTCCAGCAATATGTGACATACTTTCTGACATTTTGTCAGCAAGGTTTAAATGTAAATGTCTTTTCCAGGTAAAGATGATGACCCCTCCTCACTGAGCAGAAAAAAGGTGTTTTTCATTTTACCTCTCTCATTATTCATGTTTCAGTGTTTGGTGTAATGTTCATGTAATGTTCTTCAGTGTTTAGCCTCATCAGCGTTTTTTTTTCTCCAGGTGAGAGGAACAGAGTGCTGTACTTGGTCACCGTCTCCCTGCATCTCATTAACGACAACATCAGCTCAGGACATGTAAGTCATGCTTCCCTCTGATGAATTATGACAAATACAACAATACGCTGGCAGTGCTTCCTGTGGTTAAAACAGCAAAAAAGTGAAATAAGATGTTTTGTTATAGAGGCTGACATTTTTCTTGGGGATCCTATGGGTCATGGGATTACTGTGGGAGGGCTTGCTAGTTACCAGCATTTTTCCGTATCAAAGAAAATTACAGTAGTCTAGTTTACAGAGATGGATATTGGTCAAGAGGTCCTGCTGGAGTACAGGGAGTGTGACCTTATTGCCCTTTTTGAGTCATTTTTGTAAACAACCAAGATGGCTGCCGTTGTGGAACTGTTTCTAAAAAAACTTTAAAATTTGAACATGTCATTAGAAGATTGACATGATTTAACTGACACAAACAGATTATAATCTGCTGCATCTTGTTTTTGGAGGGTTGTAAGATTTGTGTCCACTATGATTTTAAAAAATCCAGGGGCTGTAACACATTGGATCAATATTCTTGAGCGCCAGAACCTCGCAAAATGACTCTCTTTACTATCAGAATGTGATCCATTCGGTCGATAACATTTTAAAAGTGCAGATTATAAGATTAAAATTTTACCCACATTCAAATTGGCGTAGAGCTAAACAGGAAGTTAGCCTTCTTGGCTGGCATAAGTCAACACAGTGGACGCTATAATGCTACCGCCAACTGGCGTTTTGGCGTTGTAATTGCAGAACGACGCAGACAACAACGCACAGGTAATACTGCGTGTCTGCATACGTGGTAGACTAAACGCAGAAGTATATATCAGGCTTAAAGTGGTTCAGTCTTAACATTTTGAAGTACTTCATAAAAAACCCTTGTCTTGTTTTCATCCTCCTGCAGTGCAGAACCTGTTTGGGTGGCAGAAGACATACCATATGACACCGGGTTCAAACAGTGCAAACCCCAGGCACAAGATTGTCCGTGGCTTTCTCCTGCTGCTCCCATCCCGGCTAACGGCACCTCAAGGTAATAAAATCCCAACTGAGCACGAATATTGCTTCGTTTGCCCTGTTGTTGTTGTGAATAACCCTACAAGGTCATGTTCACACCAAACCGCAGTTTTCTCTAGTCTGATCTAAGTGCAACCAAAAAAAGTGCTCAGCGGTGCAAGATACTTTCTTTATATTCTCTGTTCTATTTTTAAAGCAGAATATTTGTGAACACCCACAGAACCTAACAGGAATAAACGGTTAGACTGTTTCATCGGGCTGTTACGAGCCACTGGCAGAGCACGCCCTGCTGCACTCCTACTTCCACAGCAGGCAAATCTGTATTTTTCTTGGCTCAAAATGAGTCGAGGTGGTACCATCCTGATCACATGCATGTGTACGGGGCCTCCTTCTGGCTCAAGCAAACACATTTCACAAGCAACGTATTTGAATAATTATATAATTGAATATAGAGAATAAGAATTATCACATGAATGCATGTTTTAAAAATAAATAAATAAAAGGTCAATAAATCAAATGAAATCAAAAAAGCTAATGTGTTCATTTACACATTTAACAAACTGCGAGTTGTTGTCGTCAAATAAAATATAACATCAGCTATTGTTTTCATTTATAGTTTATGGCCTTCCTGGATATTTAAAGTTCATCTGCAGCTTTTTGTAGTTGTCCCAGTAATATTTGTTCTTACTGAAGCGGAAGGTCACGTGACCTGGTAAAGCTCTGTTTGAGACTGAAAACATGACCGCAAATACTGACACTCTGGATATCTTGTAAAACTGATGGCAAAATATTATTTATGTAGATCTCACCCTTTTGTTGAAACATTTTAAAATTAATAAAAAAATGTATTTTAAGTCATCCCTTCACTCTTACAAAAGACTAAATTTATAAAATATATGATCATTTCCTTACATTTCACCAGTGTAAACAAACGCACACTGGCTTTGTAGTCACTGTAGAGGATAGCGTTCAGTCACACATGTAAAGGTGCTTAGAGTAGCGTACACAAACGCAGACTGACATGTGCAATGGGTGATTTTAAACTATATTAATGTATCAGAGCAGGGAAAAACAGTTTTTGGCAGCATCTTTGCCAGTGCACTGCTCTGATTACCATACAGCGTCAAAACATCAGCATAAAGGCTGCAGCCGCAGTTACGAATGACAGAAATCTACAGTACAACGCTTATTAGAAAATAGCTTTTACTATGACACCCGTCGAGAGCTGGAGGTAATTTGAAGTAGGCATTTGCCTCATAATTCTCTATGCAGGAAAATTCCTGCAAATAAACGGTCTGCCTCACTTTCCGCCACTGTGCAGGTGAGGTGAACACTGTGTCTTGACTATGGGAGGGCTCATTTGGTTTGCATGATCTTGAGGCAGCAGGTTTTCTCACTCATGTATAATGCATGCTCCCTCTTTGTCCAGTGTTACAACTTGTTACCAAACTGCTGGCACTCTGCCTCTGTCTGACCAGTAGGAAGGCGCCCCCCTGTGGCTAAATCAAGATAGAATATATATAGTAATGTGAACAGAAGTATAATAAATGGCCTGGTGTCTGTAGTGAGCTAAGTTTTTGTGTTTTGATTATTGGTGGTTTTACAGGCAGAATTTCCATCCCACTGGTTGGAACCACAGCCCATTTCCATTTGGACTCTGCTCATCTCCTTTTACCTCCAGTTCATTGTTTGGCCCTGGTCATTTTGGTGAGTCTTTGCAGGTTTTTGGTGTGAATCTCTTTTTTTTGAGATTGCTAAATGTCTAAGTTACACGGTGAACAAAAATGCAAATTCATTATTTTATTTATTTTTTTTTTTATAGGTGGGGTTCAAATACAAATCATGCTTTATCATATAAACTAGACATGGTTGGCAGCTAAACCTACAAAAGCAAATGATTTAACAGTCTGGATGATGTGATAGATTCCTATATGACGCGTAATTACAAGAAAGGCTGCTCTTGAAGATTGGAAAGAAAATGCTGATTGTCTCTGTGAATACTGTCGTGCCTTGTTCATTTCACTTCTCTCCCACAGTGTTCCAGGGTGTGGTCTGCGCCATCACGTGTCCCAAAGGAGGAGAGAAGAGAGGCGGCCGAGCTTCCACCTCCAAAGCTCCCACCAAAGAGGCCGAGTCTCTACCAACGAGGAGATCTGGACGCAACAGTAAAACGCAGGAAGAGGCTGCTGCATCTGACCCGTCACCGCCACAGTCCAGTTCGTCAGAGTCAGACTCGTCTACCGGCCAGTCCACCAAGCCAGGCAGGGCTTCTCAGGTGCCAGCCAAGAGGAAGGGCAAACGGGTAACAAACCGAAAGGCCAGTGGGAAACGGAAAGCCACGACAAGGAAAAAAAAATCTCCCGAAGTCGTCTGCAGCCCGGCAGCAAGTGAAGAGGAGGAGGAAGAGGGTGGTCGGGGTGACAACATGGAGAAGGAGGAGGAAGAAGACAAAACTGATCTGGAGCAGGATTTGAACAACTCACAGCAGCAGCAGTCTGATGCTGAGGGGAGCCTAAATGAAGACCAGGACGCTTTCAACTCTGCTGATGAGCGAGGAGGCGCTCAACCTTTGAGTAACGATGTGGCACAGGACAGTGATGAGACTCAGGAGCCGTCTGATGAGCATGAACAGAAACCCGATGAGGGAGACAATGACCCGTCTTCTCCCTCAGACTCTGCTCCCAACAGCCCCGGGTCATGTTCTGAGGGCGACCAGAGGAGGGGGGTGGAGGAGCTAGCAAGCCCCGCTTCCTCTGAAGGAAAGGATTCAGAGAAAAGGTCTCCACCATCACCCTCTGACTCTCACAACGCTCTGCTGGAGAGCCTGATGTCTCCACACAGTGAGGAGCAGGCAGAGCAGGATGACAACATGGAGATGTGTGCAGAGTCAGAAGAATTTAACAATGAAGAATCTTCAAAGGAAGTGAAGGCTGAGTCGTGTGAGAACTCTCCACAACCGGCTTCCCCCTCTGCCGGAGAGTCAGAGGATGATTTAACTGTCCCACAATCAAAAGCTTCTGAGGACGCTGGTAGAGAAAAGGCTGGATCAGACGAGCCTTCAGTAGTTGACAGCCCCGGGGAAGAAACCAAGGAGGACAGTACATCTCAGGATGACACGAAAGTTGTCCCCATGGACTGCAGTTCACCCACCAGTGAGCATGATGACGATCCCATTTTTGAACTACCGAAGGAGAGCGCTTCCCCAGCTGCGGCAGAACCTCCTGCTTCTGCAAGCCAAGTCTCTGAGGACGAGAGCCGCAAGGACCAACAGGAGAGAGAAAAGAGCCAAGAGAGGAAGAATGGCAGACAGCGGCGCTCTCGCTTTCACTCCCCATCTTCTACTTGGTCCCCTAAGAGGGACTCCAAGCGAGAACCGACCAGGCGCTCACGGTCACGGTCTAGAGAACGTGACGGCAGCCCGCCCTCTAGCCGCTCATCGCGAGCTCGCAGCAGAGAAAGAGACCGAGACAGGGACCGGGACGGCGAGAGAGACTATTCTAGGAGGGAGCGTAGTCGTGAGAGGAGGAGGCGGCGATCCAGGAGTCGTTCTAGGTCCAAGTCCAGGTCCCGGTCGAGGTCACGGTCCAGAACAAGGACCTACAGGCGAGGGCCCAGCCCCGAACGACCAGCCTCCAGAGAGCAATCTCCTCAGAGGAAAGAGCGTAGGGGCGGCTGGAGGTCTGGGCAGGGCAGTGGGTCTGGTGGTGAGGGACGGCGGTATCAAGGAGGCGCTGGGCGCTTTGAAAATGGTGTGCCTACAGAAAGTTCCCCTGATCGCCAGGGCTGGTCGGAAAATCCCGATTGGGTTACAGAAAAGAGTCGCGCTGATGCTGAGAGGAACTCCAGTGGTGGCTCACGCTGGGAAGACAACCGCAGCAGTGGCGGGAACAGAGGAGAGCCACGGGGTCGTGGGGGCCGCGGAGGGTTTGAACGCGGCCGGGGGGGCGCAGGGCGTGGTGGCAGCAACCGTAGCTTCTTCAGCCAGCAGGATGAAACAGCTGACAGCCGCTGGCAGCCCAGAAACAACTTCTCAGGTACAGGCAACAATTCAGGGACTGACGCGTACAGCCGCTTCAACGAAAACCGGGGCGGTGGCCGGAGGAAAGAGTCTGAGTCGGGAGAATCTATGGTCGACCGGTCAGGCTGGTCATCGGCGTCCAGCTGGGCTGTCAGGAGGACACTACCCGCAGATGTTCAGGATTATTACTCCAAGAGGGAGAGAGGAGGACCAGGAGGCTGGAACCGGCAGGAGGAGGAGCAGCCGGCGGCGGCAGCAGCAGCAGGTCAAAACCCTCCTCAGGTTTTCTTTAATAACGAATAAATAAATTACGATGATAAAGGAACTAACATATCAGCCAAATGCTCTTTCTCTCTAAAATCCAAGCAGTAGTAATGGTGTTGGGGATTAATGTTCCCTTTCAGGCTAGCAGGGAAAGATAATCTTGGAGGTGTAGCTGGCGCTAACTGAACAGGCACAAAACAACCCAAAAATGACCCCCAGGCACCTGCGCTTCTGTACACTTGAGAGGAAAGAGCGATTTCTTTGAAGTAGTTAATTTATTCCTTTTGAACGTCTCAGTTGTTTTACTCACACAATATCTGTTTTTGAGAAAAAGGCATTAACACCTACTGTGAAACCTCTCATGCACATTTCATCATTTATAAATTAAGTAAATATCACTAAATATACCATACTGAACTACAAAATGGGGCGGTTTTGGTTTTTGAACAGGACGACAAGTTTTTTCCTAACAGGTCCTTTCTAATTTAATTTTTCTTGTTCTCCAGATCCCCCTAAAAGCGAGCCGCCTCCCCAGGCAGTCCCAGGGAACGCTCCGGTGCCTGTGATGAACATGATTCCTCCTCAGCTGAATGTTCTTCATCATCACTACCCCATGCAGGGCCCTCGAGGAGCCCTGCCAGTCAGCTTGCAGCCCGCAGCCCCGTACGCCATGCCTCCTCAGGTCCCCGTGCACCTCCACCCTGCCGTACCGCTGCTTCAGGTCCCCGCTGTCGGAGCTCAGGGCCTCCCACCGCCTCCCCCACCGCCTCCACCCATGCAGCAAGGCGGCCAGACAGCAGCAGCTCCACCTGATGGCTACACGACACAGGTATGGTATATAATGAACAGAAAAGGGACCAGTGCCGAGACTCTGTATGGAAATTAACTTTTGGCTCACTTGCCATGTTGGCTGGTAGATGGAAAAAATCCACCGGCCAAACACATTTTTTTACCGGCCAAAATAATAAATTGCCTTTTGTGTCACGTACACATTTGTTTCTGTCCTTTTGGGATAATAAGGAATTACGTCAAATACAAACTTAAAGAAGAGGCCAGAGTGAATTTGAAGCAAAATTATATTAATGCTATTAAATGTACTTAATAACAGTAAATTGTTTTATAAACAAGATGCTTATTAATCATTCAGCCTAAATCGTATCACTGCCCACTCTTAGTCATGCTTTATCATTCAACTTAAGCCTTCTCATCAGACTGCTCACTTTCTACAATCCCCCTCCTCTGGCCTCCTGGTTCTGACAGAGTCCTGGTCCACAGCATCACAGCTTTTGTGGGATCAACCTTTTTTATACAGCCTATGGATCATTCTGCTTGATCTCTGGGGAGAACAGCAAGATCATTAGAAGATCTGACATCTGATCAGACACTGACTGGACCGCCAACTACCCAGCTAAAAGCTAAAAACACTCCTAGTACAACTTTTGTAATTAGCTCCTAACACTAGCAGCTTTGACGCTGCCTTATATACAGGGGTACTGCGCCAATCTGCCGGCTTGCTGCACTTTATGAAAGGTACTGAGCAGATTTTATCCGCCTCTAAGCAGGGAAACTTGGTGACAAACTAGAGATAGAAAGACGGAACGATCTGTCTGTGGAAAGCCACAGCCGACGTGCTGCGGCACACATGATTACGGGATGAAGGCCTTTTCACACGCACTAAAGCTGCAAACCTATGTTCAGTATGAATAAGCAAATGCGACATAAATGCGGATGTTCTTTTCGCGCTGATCTCCGTATGAAAGCGGCTACACGCTCACTCTCCCCTCTTCCCCTCCCGACTCGGGTCGCCTGGCCCCTAACGCCCACCCCTTACAAATCTACGCCAATCAAACGCAAGTAATGCCCCTAATCCGTGTGTAACACGGTTTTAGATCCCTTGGTACATTAGCGACACACAACAAACAAGAACGTTGGTCTGCTGCTAATTACCATCAAATAGAAATGATGTTGCGAATATATTTATCTGCTAATGTAGCATGTAGCCTTCCAACATTTGGCTGCCAAACGGAAAATCCACCCGCATTTAGCGGGTGGCGGGTGTTAATTTCCATCCCTGATACAATGTATAAGAAAAAAAAACAAAAAAACAACACAAGTACTGTTAAGCAGACTTCCCACAATGCTTATTCTCATTCTCTGGTTTGCCCAAGATGGCGAATGCAATGGTGGGTTATGGGAAACCTGCCCTTCTTCCCACCCCAACCAAGGCACTGACGACCCAGGGCCAGCTGGCACCCAGCCAGGTGCTACCATCCTCTACAACTCAGCCCGGCCAGTATAACAAGGCTCAAGCCGACAGCTCCAAAAAAGAAAAGGTAACCTGCAGCCACCTGTCACTCCATCACAGACTGTTTCAAGAAATTTTGTCTTTTCAACCAATCCCATTTCCTCTTTCTGCTTTAGAAACAACAGATCCAAGAGAAAGCTATAAATGAAGTGAAGACAGCCATCAAACCCTTTTACCAAAGGAAGGAAATCACCAAGGAGGAGTACAAAGAGATTGTCCGCAAAGCGGTAGAGAAGGTAAACGCGTCTCACTTTTAGTTCACAATGGTATGGGTGTAAGACGAACTTGCAAATTTAACACTATCTTGGGTAATGAGTTCGGCAGGTGTTGCTGGAGCGCAAATGGGGGGAGAAATTTGAGATGCAGAATTAATCTGTGCTCTTTTTCCAGTAAGTGTTTTTCACCAGCTGGCAGCTAATGTTTGCCTTAAATATGACAGTTTGTTTGACTGTTGCTGTTTTCTTCCCTCAGGTGTGTCACAGCAAGAGTGGTGAGGTGAACTCCAGTAAGGTGGCCAACCTGGTGAAGGCCTATGTGGACAAATACAAGCACGCTCGCAAGAAATAAAATCCCGGGCTGCTGCTGGCGTGGCGATGCCCTCACAGACCCATTCAGCTGCTCAAGTGCAATTTCCTCTAGCTGGAATTTGGCCTCCAAACTGAAAGATGACGGAGAGCCGACATTTTCTTTTTTGATATCTCTACCTTTTATTGAATGATGAAGATTTTTTTCTATAGATTTTCATATTTTGTTAGAAAAGAATTACCCAATCAGAAATTGTAATGCAAGAGCCCTTTATTTTGCATAGATTATGTGACTTGGGAACTACTGTAAGGAGCGCAGGGTAGCGTGGGGGGTGGGGTGGGACAGTTGATACTAAAGATGCAACGCTCAGTGAACGCCGACAGCTCATGTAGTGGAGAGCCTCTCCCAGGGTGCCGGATGGTATGAGATTTTCTCCTATATGGCGCCCTGATCGCATAGCTTATTAATTGAATAATGTCAATCTTCTTTTTTAAAATGTTCTGTAATATTTCAGATGAAAGCCTAGTTTAAAAAAAAAACAGTGCATTGCCTTTATTAATCTCTGTGGCCCAACGACGGGCTGGATCATCTGATGAGTGTGATTGTAATCAGGGCCCTGATTGGTTGGAGACGCTAAGGGCGATGGCCGATCAGCAGTGAGTGTGTAATGTGAGGCACAGGGCCCAGGTGGGCACATCACATGACATGAACCCCCACCCCCTGCCTGAATGTGTAATAAATTTCAATGGGTGAACATGAACGTTGCAAAGTATCCAGAGAGTAGTGAAATAAATTAGCTGCTTCCTGATCTGCTCTGTGTGTTTGTCAGAGGCGTCGCGTGGAGGAAAGAAATGCCTCCATTTTAGAATTTAAAGATGGAAATTCTGTCTCCATCTTTGTTGCTTTGGTGTTTCGGAAGTTGCGGGCCGGACAGCTTGTAGCTGACCTGCAGATTGCTATAAATAATCGAAATGTCAGCAGCTTGTGCTTTCAATCAACAAATCGTCAAGAAACATTGTTATTGAAGGACGCAGTCACAGCCACAGGTGATTAAAGTTCCTGCATTCAGGTGTTTTTAAAGAATCTGGTTTATTAGATCTCAGGTTGACAGTGGGTGAAGCTTTGCTGGGAATTATATCATCAGACTATGAAGTGATGAGAATTGGCCTTTTTCGCTGAAGACATTTTGACGTGTCCGTAGAAAAAGCTCCAGAAAATAATAAAATGTAAATAATAAAATAAATGATTCCATTTAGCTGCTTCAGTTTCTGGGTCATGGGATTGATGCTTACCTGGACATTCGTCAGTGTTAATAGTAATGGCTGTGCTTTCCGTTTATGACTAGTCGAAATGTAATTAAAGGTGGCCAACAAAGCTACAGTGAGAGTTGGGGAGATCGCCAATCAGCTGCTGCCTGTAGTATCAGGTTTTCCATGGTTGTGCAGGGCCTTTAAGAGCGCTAGATAAACATGGCTCAGTCACTGAAATAGCCGAGGTTAAAGAGCTACATTAAGGTAGCAGAGTAAAAAATAGAAGGTATGCATTGATGTCACTTCCCCTTCCGGAACACGCTGGACTGAGTGGCAAAACATCTGTTACCATGGCTGCGTTTAGCAAACCGGGAGTAAAACAAGTGATTATTTCTTCAAATTAAAGGGAATCGGACTCAACAGTGATCCTTACTGCTTACCAAAGAACCAGCGGTCTAGCTCTTTCCCATTTTAGATGTGTTGTTTGTGTTTTAGCTGATTGAAGCTAACACTGCTGCTCATCTTTCTGCCACTCAGTGAGCGCTACTGCGTTTTGTGACGTCATGTGCATACCCTCTATTGAGACCAACCAACATAAATTTATATGCTTAACTTTTGAGCCAACATGGACGAGAAGTCCGGAATTCTTTCTACATTTCCATGACAAATGGACAAACTAAATGTGCTGATTTCGATCATGTGATAAAATCAAAAGCAGCAGAACAGCGACTTAATTGACCTTGTGGTGAGAATCTTTTGTCAAATGTTTCTAAGGTCAGTCACAGACTTTCCAGCTCAGTTACAGGCTAGAATGTAAGAAGTTAGTGAAGTCTCGGTGTGTGTATCTCCCTGGCATGTCTTCACATGTTGAAGTAAACTCATTTTAAGCCACCCTATCTTTTTATCCGGCTGATAATCCTGGTGCTCAGCGTTATATAAATATTTAATCTGTGTGGGCTAAAAACGGTAAGTGAACTTGTCTCCTGCTGTGGTGTGTCCTCTATTGACCACTAGGGAGCACCGTTGTCAAGAGAAAAGTGAGGAGAATGCTTCATTGTGTTTCAACAGGTAGTAATACTTGATGAGACTTGTTAGTCTGCACTTGGAGAACAGTTGCAGGGTGGGTGTCGTTTTATCCTATGATATATTCATAAACGAACTTTGCAAGTGTGAGCCATTCAAAGCATATATAAGTGGAGAGGGATAATAAAATCTATAGTATATTTTGAACATTTGGACACTCTTCAACACAAAGTAGGGAGTTAGAACAACTTTATCACAGTGAATCATAATGTGACCAGGGGGAAAGCCCAGATGCTGCTAGCAAGGAGAATTAAAAGGATACAGGCAAACAGAGCTATTGAATCCATTTAACTAGAAGATGGGGAAACTCCAGTTTAAG
Organism: Micropterus dolomieu; assembly: GCF_021292245.1. Lineage (NCBI taxonomy): Eukaryota > Metazoa > Chordata > Actinopteri > Centrarchiformes > Centrarchidae > Micropterus > Micropterus dolomieu. Next base: position 5,914,581 of record NC_060165.1, on the reverse strand, counting down.
TAAAAACTGCTTTTACAAAATACTATGAAGAGCTCTATAAATCTGAACAACCGGATAAGTCAGGTGTAGGAAATCCGGGCCTAATAGCCTACCTATTTATCGATCGATCGTTGCCACACTTGAGATGTTGAACCACCTGGAAAAGGAATATTGGCTCATATCTCTAGAACCGCAGCAGTTTCTTCAGTTAAAACAAGGTAAATGTCCCTCAGATAGTGTCTTATTGGCCTATATCTCTTCTGCCATGTGACACCAAAACACTAAGGTGCAAAATGTTCTTGGCTAGTTGAATAGAAACAATCATGCCCCACCTGATTGCTAATGATTAAAATTAATTTGTGCTGGGCAGAAAAGCATTTCAATGCATGCTGAGCAAACCCGCGCAATCATGTCATTAGACGCCGAAAAGGCTTTTGACAGAATTAAATGGAGATACCTTTTTGATACTGGATTTAGGAAAAATGAATCAAATTATTATATACTGAGCCAGTAGCAAAAATGACTTCAAACAATTTCAAAGCCTTTGTTGATCTAAACACCAGGGCCGACTGATGTCGTTTTGTCATGTCATTTTTTTTGTTTCCCATTGAACCCTTGACCATGGCAATGTTAGTCGTCTGAAATCACAAACAGAACATTGTTTATCTTTTTTTGCAGCTGTTTTGTTTTTCAAACCTGGGAACCTCAATGGAGGCACTTTGTCATCTTCTGAGGATATTTGGACAGTTCTCTGGTTCTAAAAGCAATAACTGTAAAAGTTTCTTATTACTGATTATAGAAAAGAGAAGAGGTCCCCTGATATATACATATGCAAATGCCCCAAAAGAATTAACTTATTTAGGAATTTAAATAACCCCTGAAGTTCAAACCGTGCATCAGAATGGGGAAGAAAGAGGATTTAAGTGGCTTTGAATGTGGCATGGGCTGGTCTGAGTATTTCAGAAACTGCTGATCTACTGGGATTTTCACGCACAACCATCTCTAGGGTTTACAGAGAACGGTCCAAAAAAGAGAAAATATCAAGCGAGCAGCAGTTGTGTGGAGGAAAATGCCTTGTTGATGTCAGAAGAGAAAGGACAGACTGGTTCGAGTTGGTAAAAAGGCAACAGTAACTCAAATAACCACTCATTACAATCAAGGTATGCAGAATACCATCTCTGAACGCACAACACACACACAATACTAGCCGGCTACAGCAGCAGAAAACCATACCGGGTGCCTCTCCTGTCGGCTAAGAACAGGAAACAGGCTACAATTAGCACAGGCTCACCAAAATTAGACAACAGAAGATTGGAAAAACGTTGCCTGGACTGATGAGTCTTGATTTCAGCTGCGACCTTCAGATGTTAGTCAGAATTAACATGAAAGCATGGATCCATCCTGCCTTGTATCAACGGTTTAGACTGGTGGTGGTGGTGTAATGGTGTGGAGGATATTTTCTTGGCACACTTTGGGCCCTACTACCAATTGAGCATCGTTTAAACGTGACAACCTACCTGAGTGTTGTTGCTGTTTCTTTGGATACTAGATATCAAGTGTTTCAAATGGTGTTCAGATCCATCGAAAGGTGAGTCCACATTTGACCAAAATACACCTGAAACCAGCAGACTGATGGATAATTTCTTCAGAATTTTATCACCAACATATGAACTGTAAGCATCATCTATGGACTAATCTCAGCCTCTTACGATTCCTGTAAAATTCATGCAAAATGCCTTTTCAAGGCATATCCAAAGTAAATTTAATGTACAGTTAAAACTCTAAAAATTAGCATATTGTGCAAAAGTTCATTTATTTCTGTAATTCAACTTAAAAGGTGAAACTAATATATAGACTCATTACATGCAAATGAGATATTTCAAGCCTTTATTTGATATAATTTAGATGATTATTGCGTACAGCTTATGAAAACCCCAAATTCAAAATCTCAGAAAATTAGAATATGGTGAAAAGGTTCAGTATTGTAGGCTCAAAGTGTCACACTCTAATCAGCTAATTAATCCAAAACACCTGCAAATGGTTCCTGAGCCTTTAATTGGTCTCTCAGTCTGGTTCAGTAGAATTCACAATCATGGGGAAGACTGCTGACCTGACAGTTGTGCAGAAAACCATCACTGACACCCTCCACAAGGAGGGAAAGCCTCAAAAGATAATTGCAAAAGATGTTGGATGTTCTCAAAGTGCTGAATCAAGGTACATTAATAGAAAGTTAAGTGGAAGGAAAAAGTGTGGAAGAAAAAGGTGCACAAGCAGCAGGGATGACCGTAGTCTGGAGAGGATTGTCAGGAAAAGGCCATTCAAATGTGTGAGGAAGCTTCACAAGGAGCGGACTGAGGCTGGAGTTACTGCATCAAGAGCCACCACACACAGACGGGTCCTGGACATGGGCTTCAAATGTCGTATTCCTCTTGTCAAACAACAAACAACGTCAGAAGGGGAAAAAAAAGAACTGGTCTGTTTCTCAGTGGTCCAAAGTCCTCTTTTCTGATGATCAAATTTTGCATCTCATTTGGAAACCAAGGTCCCAGAGTCTGGAGGAAGAATGGAGAGGCACACAATCCAAGATGCTTGAAGTCCAGTGTGAAGTTTCTACAGTCTGTGTTGGTTTGGGGAGCCATGTCATCTGCTGGTGTTGGTCCACTGTGTTTTATTAAGTCCAGAGTCAGCGCAGCCGTCTACCAGGACATTTTAGAGCACTTTATGCTTCCTTCAGCAGACGAGCTTTATGGAGATGCTGACTTCATTTTCCAGCAGGACTTGGCACCTGCCTACACTGCCAAAAGTACCAAAACCTGGTTCAATGACCATGGGATTACTGTGCTTGATTGGCCAGCAAAGTCGCCTGACGTGAACCCCATAGAGAATCTATGGGGCATTGCCAAGAGAAAGATGAAAGACGTGAGAGCGAACAATGCAGAAGAGCTGAAGGCCGCTATTGAAGCATCCTGGTCTTCCATAACACCTCAGCAGTGCCACAGGCTGATAGCATCCATGCCACGCCGCACTGAGGCAGTAATTCATGCAAAAGGGGCCCAAACTAAGTACTGAGTACATATGCATGATTATACTTTTCAGAGGGCTGACATTTCTGTATTTTTTTTTTTGATTTCTTGTAATATTCTAATTTTCTGAGATTTTGAATTTTGGGATTTCATAAGCTGTATGCAATAAAAATTTAAAATTAAAAATTATATCAAATAAAGGCTTGAAATATGCTAATTTTTCGAGTTTCACCTGTAGTTCTTGAACCATTTGGAGTATATGCATGGTTTTGGCCTTCTCTGAAAGAGAACACTCTGGAGTGTGTAACCCAAAAGTCAGAATGATTGTAAGTGCTACTGGAATTGATTTTAAGTTTAAACATTTTTTTGTTTCTGCTTGAAAATGTTTGCTAACAAATGCATGCAGACAACTATAGCTGGGACACTGTAGGGCCACAGCATAAAGCCTTACCTAGTCCTAATTTAAATTTTATACCAATTCCATGAAAAATTATTATTTTACGCAAGTTTTTCTAAGGGTAAGTCTTAGCGTAACTTGACACAGACGTGTTTGTTTTTTTTTGCTGGTAGATCATGAACCTGTTCAAAGACATTTTGATACATCAATCCATTTGAATTATACAAGCCAGTACATCTTTATAAAGATAGCAACAAATGCAGTGGTGAAAAAAAGTCTTCACTGAAGACAGAATTAAATGTTTCTGTAAGTGTGTGTGTATATATATATATGTGTATATATGTATGTATGTATGTATGTATGTATATGTTTGTGGTTGGAAGCACAGTGTACTATCAGATGACAAGTCCACGTTGAGCTATCAAGTTAGGTAGGTAGGCAGATTTATTTTGTCACAATGTAACAAGTTGAGTGACAATATACATTAATAAAGAATCAATTATGAAAAACGGTAAACAGAAATAAACTATCATCACTGGAGCAGTGCTGAGGATGAATTAGAGTTTAAGAGTCTGCAAGCTTCACAACAGAGTTCTGTCCACATCGGGGGATGCAGTCGTGGGTGTACAGTGTGAACAGGAGGGGAGTGTAGGAGGTGAGTCCGCCAATCCGAACTGACTGGTGTCTGTTTGTGAGGAAGTCCAATATCCAATTGCAGAGTGTTGTCTTTAAACCCAGAGGGCTGAGTTTGCTGATCGGTTTCATGGGAGATTGTGTTGAACACTGAGCTGAAATCCACAAACAGCATTCTGATGTTGGTGTTGTTTTTCTCAGGGTGTGTGAGGGCAGTGGAGATGGCATCCTCTGTGGATCTGTTGCTTCTGAAAACAAACTGGTGAGGGTCCAGGCTGGCTGGGATGTTGTTCTTTATGTGCTGAAGAACCAGCTTCTCAAAGCACTTCATCAGAATTGGGGTGAGAGCCACAGAGCAGTAGTCGTTCAGACTAGACACTGCAGACTTTTTAGGTACAGGAACAATGGTGGCTGTCTTGAAGCAGGTGGGAACCCTCTGCTGAGACAGTGAGATGTTGAAAATGTCAGTAATAACATCAACTAGCTGATTGGCACAGGTTTTTAGGACATGGCCCAGCTGATTTACTCATATTCACTCTCAGCTGGACTCTCCTCACATCTGCTGTGGATACTGACAGTGGCCTGTAGACTTTACAGCTGACTCCTCGTTGAGGAGATCAAAGCAAGCATAAAATATGTTAAATTCCTCTGGTAATGTTGGCCTCACACATGATTGGGGAGCTCCTGCTTTTGTAACCTGTCATGTTTTTGATGGCCTGCCACATATCTTTGGTGTTGAGGTCTCTCTCCAGTCTCTTCTGATGTCCCCGCTTCGCCTCCTTTAAGTCCACCTTTCAGCCTCACTCTGGCGGTGGTGTTAGCTTCGTTATCACCCAACCGAAAAGCAGGTTCTTCATTGTAAAACATTTTAAAAGCAGAATACTTCCCAACTGTATGTAACAACACTCAAAATACAACAAAGAAAAAAGGTTAGGATAAAAAGAGGAAAAACAAGGAAAACACCATCTCTGTGGCCTATAACAGCGTACTGTACAAAGTTCGGATACATTCTCTTGGAATGGCATGGTTCGTCGCTCAGGAAGTCAAAGGCGAGCATCAAGTGAGTTCTTGTGTTTTTCATTTTACAATAGGTTTCTGATCTTTGTTGGTTGCGCGGCTGTAGCAGTCTTGCGCTGAGAGCCTCCTCTCTCCTCGACAGGCCCAGCAGGAGGTGGAGCTTTAGTGTCCGTCGGCTGAGTCCGAGCTGGCTGAGGCATTGTGGACCCAGTCCAGGATAATGAGGATCATGCTGCCGATCATGACCACGAAGCCCAACAGCAGGAAGGCAGTGGCCTGGACAGGAGAACAATTTCACATTCAGTGTTCACACTGAGTGACTTTAAGGAAGAGCTTAACAATTTGAGCAATATGCGTATTCACTTTCTTGCAACAGTTAGATGAGAAGATTTTCTGTTATCTTTATGTTCAATATAAAGCCTAAGGAATGGCCAATAGCTGTTTCCACTCAGTCTTAGCTAAGCTAATGGGCTGCTGGCTACAGCTTCATGTTGAACAGACAAATATGAACATGGTATTGATCTTTGATCTCTCAGCAACAAAGCAAATCAGTCTGTTATTCAACATGTCGAATTATTGCCTCAAGGTGACTTCAACTGCATAAAAAGCTTCTATAAATGGCTTGACGTTTCTGCTAATTCTCTAACGTCCCTGTAGATGTAAGATCTCACTCCTTACCCCGATCTTCTGCACAGACTTCATGGACTCCTTCTTCACCAGTTTGATGTAGAAAGCCGAGGGCAGGATGAAGATGAGCATGGCAGAAGAAGCGCCTGTGTGAGGGGAGACATTTGGAATTTTTGCCTCATTTTGTATTTGAGACGCTTTTTGTGGCATCATATGCATTAACACGCTCAAAGACACCCACCGATGACGGCAAAAATGTCCCTGATGCTGGGGACAAAGATGACCAGGGCGTTGGTGCTGGCCAGCAGGGCCACAGTGATGATGGTGTGGCGGATCCAGCTGAATTCCTTGGAGGTGCACAGGAGCTGGTTTACAGAGGTACGAATCTACAGAGAGAGAGAGGGACAAAAAGAGAGGTTATCCTTTATGATCCCCTAAAATCTTGTGCCAGCAATAATCTAAGATGTGCTCGATCTCTTTGATACTTACAGGGAAAAGCACCACGGGGACGGTGAGAGTGACGGCGGCCAGCACAGCCAGGCGGACGATCAGCAGCAACACATCATCCTTGTAGATCTT
>NC_060165.1:5905667-5908226 GCF_021292245.1 Micropterus dolomieu | reverse complement strand
CCCTTTCCCACCTGTAACTGTCATTGGCTGTTAAAGTCTTTGCGTTGTTGATAACACATAGCCTAAGCAGTCCTTCAGAATGCTCTCTATTACATGTAAATGCATACAGTATTTATTAGTGAGAATAGTGGCGCTCATGGGACGTCACGCTGGGATGGGGGAGTATGAGGCTGGGAGGGAAAAATCACAGTATACTCACTAGAAAAAAAACTAGACTACACCACTGCTGCCACCATACATTCAACCACACATTAAATGATGGTTTAGACTCACAGTTGAAGGTCAGATATCCGAAGAGGGCGGCCAGCAGGTACATGATGAACATGGCCAGGAAGGACACATTGGCAACGCCCTGCATCTTTCTGCGGGAACGGCTGTTTGGAGAAGAGGGGATGTTTCATTTAGACACTAGAACACAGTTTTTATTATTTAAACTCTTGAGTTTAAAATAAATGTGAAAACGCTGATAAGAAAGCAGCTGCTGTTTAAAGTTTGGGTGAACATGATGAAATGAAAGCTGCGTGCACTCACTCTTTGAGCTCCTCGTACATGGGCAGGATGGCAGGGTGGCACACGAAGGCGAAGGTCAGAATAGGAACAGCATAGACAGTCTGGAAAAAAGGACAACAGTGAATACGTCACCAAAATATTACATCTGATTTTTGTTTTAATACACATTTCAATTCTCCAGATGTTTTGCGTCTCAGAGCCTCACCTGAGAGTTCCAGACAAAGTATTTTGGTGTGCATGCGTCCTCGCTGTAGTCCACAGTGATGGTGTTCAGGTGGGACATGTCCTTTGGCAGAGGGCATGGGATCTGGAACTTCTTGATGATCACCTGGGGGACCAGATAACAGATTTAAGCTGATATTCAGTAGAACTTCCTTTTCTTTCTGGTTAAAAAGCCTTTGAAACTGCATGTAGCTCATCATGGGAAGCAAAAATCCCTGAAACCAGACCACTGTGAGAAATCAGTTAAAATAACAATTCAACACCTCAAGCCCAAGTTTAGATACCAAAGAAAGCCTAATTGCATTTTCGGTATTTCATTTTGTTCTGTTACAGTGTTCAGAGGAGAGCCTCAGATTTCATGGAAAAGCTGGGTAGGAAATACATGTGTGTTTGTGTGTGTGTGCATGTGGAGGAAACAGGTGGGTTTTACTCACCACAGTTAAAAAGAACACCATGCAGAGCAGTGACAGACCACTGGTGTAACCAAGGTAACCTGTGGGGGTTAAACCAAACGGTAACATTTTATTACTATTTTAAAGCTGTAGAATGCTCATTTTTTTTATAATTTCAGTGTCTTTCACACACGCAAGTGCATCACAATACACAAACACACACTTTTCTTACCAAAGTTCCTGAGCAGTGACAGAGGCAGGATTATAACGAGTGTCACCAGCAGCACCAGGTAGTTACCGTTAGTGTACCATTCCCTGAAACACAACATGACAGAACAACATGTTAGTGATACAGCTGAAGTCATTAATTAATCATTATGTGACTGGAGATTTATGTTTCTTGATGATAAATCATTAATAATGTAACAGTTATTTTCTGAATTCAGCACTAACGTGCTGTATTTTATGTTGTAAAATAAAGCACATACTGTAGTGCCCATCATGTACTCTGCACATGTCATTCCCACACTATAGTTCTGAAATGACAGTTGTACGCTACATTTGAGATATATTTAGCCTAATGCATGTTGTGAAGATTAGTGTACCAAGATCTCCATGTTTGCACTTTATATGTGATCATAGCTTGAGTGTCTGTATCTTATTTTATACAATTTTAGTAAGCGAAGCAGTGGGGAGAAAGACCATGTATGTAGTGTGATCTTCAACCAAACAGTGCTTTGCCCACTGCGGGATTAAGCCTTCACTGCACGCAGGCACACACACACACACACACACACACACACACACGCACGCACGCACGCACGCACGCACGCGCGCACGCACGCACACACACACCGACGAAAAGAGCAAAATTCAGCTTAAATAAAAGGATCTTTGGCCAACAGGTCCCTTTCATTTTTTAAAATTTTATTATAGATTAGTTTGTGTGACTGTTATGTATAACTTTGGTTGTGTTTATGTAAATAGGCTCTATTATAAAAATCTTGACCTCATTAATTTCTAAACTGGTTATGCCCCTGCACACAGCCATTAATATCTAAACTGCTGGCAACAAGAGTGAGTACACCTCTAGGTGAAAATATCAAAAATCGGGCCAAATTAGCCGTTTTCCATCCCCGGTGACTTGTTAGTGTTACAAGGTCTCAGGTGTGAATGGGGAGCTGGTGTGTTAAATTTGGTGTCATCGTTCTCACACTCCCTCATACTGGTCATTGGAATTCAACATGACACCATAAAGATGGCCTAGGCTATAAGAAGCTTGCCAAGACCCAAGAGCTGCAGCACGGTGGCCAAGACAATCAATTTTGCTTTTTGTCCTTTAAAAGAATAACCAAACCAACTAATCAATTATCAAAATAGTTGGTGATTCATTTAATAGTTGACAACTTATTGATTAATCATTTCAGCTCTACCT
>NC_060165.1:5894066-5905647 GCF_021292245.1 Micropterus dolomieu | reverse complement strand
GAACAACATGTTAGTGATACAGCTGAAGTCATTAATTAATCATTATGTGACTGGAGATTTATGTTTCTTGATGATAAATCATTAATAATGTAACAGTTATTTTCTGAATTCAGCACTAACGTGCTGTATTTTATGTTGTAAAATAAAGCACATACTGTAGTGCCCATCATGTACTCTGCACATGTCATTCCCACACTATAGTTCTGAAATGACAGTTGTACGCTACATTTGAGATATATTTAGCCTAATGCATGTTGTGAAGATTAGTGTACCAAGATCTCCATGTTTGCACTTTATATGTGATCATAGCTTGAGTGTCTGTATCTTATTTTATACAATTTTAGTAAGCGAAGCAGTGGGGAGAAAGACCATGTATGTAGTGTGATCTTCAACCAAACAGTGCTTTGCCCACTGCGGGATTAAGCCTTCACTGCACGCAGGCACACACACACACACACACTCACACTCACACACACACACACACACTCTCACACACACACACACACACACACACGCACGCACACACGCACACGCACACACACACCGACGAAAAGAGCAAAATTCAGCTTTCTAAACTGGTTATGCCCCTGCACACAGCCATTAATATCTAAACTGCTGGCAACAAGAGTGAGTACACCTCTAGGTGAAAATATCAAAAATCGGGCCAAATTAGCCGTTTTCCATCCCCGGTGACTTGTTAGTGTTACAAGGTCTCAGGTGTGAATGGGGAGCTGGTGTGTTAAATTTGGTGTCATCGTTCTCACACTCCCTCATACTGGTCATTGGAATTCAACATGACACCATAAAGATGGCCTAGGCTATAAGAAGCTTGCCAAGACCCAAGAGCTGCAGCACGGTGGCCAAGACAATCAATTTTGCTTTTTGTTCTTTAAAAGAATAACCAAACCAACTAATCAATTATCAAAATAGTTGGTGATTCATTTAATAGTTGACAACTTATTGATTAATCATTTCAGCTCTACCTGCAGTTTATCAAATGTACTGTCTTTTCTGAGTTTGGAAGCTAGTAAAATATTTGGTCACTTACTCATTGGAACCCACAAAGGACTGAATGACGATGGGCAGCTCGTATTTGACGATGTAGAGGTAGCTTGACATGGCTGTAAAGACAAAAACTGCAGTTAGTACATTTCCCTGTAAAATCAGTCCTGTCCATGAAGGGAACTCCACTAATAGTGTGATGTCTAATATTTGGTGAGGGACTGAGTCACTCCAATGGAAGGAAAAGTAAGTTGCGGGAGAGGAGGTTTTAGCTCGTGGAATAAACACATATTGAATAAATATAGAAATGCCAGCCTCTCACCTCCGATATTCTGCATGGTGATGGAGCAGGAAGCGGCCAGTTTCCCCGGCATCCCGAAGGCTTTGTAACCCAGCTGCTCGTACACCAGTGCACCTGTGAAGAGGAAATACACACAGAAAATAAGATTTGGCATTCAGAAGGACTTAAAGAAGCCACTGGGGAGTAATGATGGATTGTCTCACCTCCTTCATTGGCCGTCTTCAGCAGCAAGTGGACAGAATATAAGGATAAAATGGCGACAGCCAAGAGGAGAATCCTGTAAACAGACAAGAGGGATCTTGAGCTGATTGCAAACAAGATGGAAATTACAACGAAGTACAGCAAAATTGATGACAAAATGGTCCTGATTGATGTTTAAGTGCTGCATTGCTAAGTGTGCTAATTTTTAGAATGAACATGGGGCCTCGAAACACCAATTTTCAATTAAAATGGGAATTTCAGCAATCTGAGAATTTGGACCTTGGTGACTTTTAGACCCAAGAGTCTGCACCTGCGTCTGACATCCTAATCACTTGTAATTTATTGCTTCGTACGCTTCAATTCAAATAATATGCTTTAGATGACCTTTTATGAGGAATCAATGTGTTTGCTGCTTGTTTTCTTTAGACAGTTTTTTCTCATGTGTGACTTAAGTGTGACTTCTTATACATGGGGGGTTCTCAGGAAATTGCGCTCAGAAATGTAAGAAAGGCAGACACCAGTAACTGACACTGATGAAAAATAATAATAAAATTGTTCACATAAGCTGCAAAAGTGTCTGTGAACATGTGATCTCAATGCACTGGATAACCAATAGGAGGAGCTCTCAAATAAACCCATAATTTGCCCTGAAGAGAACATTTTTTCCCATCCTTTTCCCATTAAAAATGAACATGATATCAAGTACTTATACTGTAACAATGACAAACTTTCACCCTGGTGTGGACTGCTGCTCAGGAACAAGCAAATCCACACACACACACACACACACACACACACACAAACAGTGATGGTAAGAATAAACATCTTGCAGAGGTTCAGTACATCATGACCTTTATCAGACAAAACCACATAGACAACAACCACATTCCTTTCTCTGTGACTGTGTTCTCCCTGATGCCTGAAGGTGCCTTGTAGATGTTTGTAAAGCACTATTCATTATTTTTTTTACCTCTAAAGTCCTGCTTGTAAAATGCAAAAATACTTTCAAAGAGAAAGAAGACAAAAGATACAAAAAGAAAATAAACGTACACAAACAGGGCGATGCCAGTGTTGGCCATAGCGTAGGACACACCCAGGATGCCACTGCCCATGATGGCATTGCCCAGGTTGAAGACGGACATGCCAAAGGAAGCATTGCCCTGGTGCTGTGGGGAAATTAAAAGGTTCACAGTTAGGAAATTAGAAAAAAAAAGACATGTGATCAAAGAAGATACTTTTGTTGGAGGATGGCAGAAGCTCTTACATATTCGGTCTCATACTTCTTCTTGCCCAGGTTGTGTTCAGGGAGGAAGTTTTGACTCTCTGCCTCCATGTCAGAGTATTGGCTTAAAAAGAAAATAAAGGACAGAAGAATTTAGATAACAGAATGTGGTTTATGTAGACGTACATGATGTACAGCTCAGAAAAGTTTTTTTCCCCTAAAATTTTGTGTATTTAGGCATTTTACAGGCAGTCTCACCCATTCAGTGTGACCTTCGGACAGTCCCAGTAGGGGTACTCATAGCTGTTGGTGCTGATGCTGTTTTCTTTGGCGGAGACGTTGAAATGGAGCATCTCAGTTTTGGCAGTGGGCTGTTTCATGCTGTACATTTCAGAACAGAAAAGAGGAGCACATATATTTTCTGTTATTTATTTTTATGCATCCCTGCACCCTGCGCCCTGCCGTCCCGCCACAGTGCTTTTAAATTCTTGTAGAATTTACATTGTAGAATGATCAATACAGTGAGCAGACGCACGCCACAGACGCTCCTTGTGAATCTTACATCATGTGACTTTTCTTTGGAGGGTGAGAAGGGGGAGGGGTGACACACTGGCAGTCGAAAAATAGTAGACCGACATGCATGACGTTACTTCCTTTTCCCTCGGATTGTGTTTAACTCAAGTTCAAGTTCAATGTGCTTTATTGGCAGGTTTCAGTTCAACAATGTTGCCAAAGCATCCATCCATCGTCAACTGCTTATCCTGCGTACAGGTGGGGCTGGAGCCAAACCCAGAAAGGCGGGGTACACCCTGGACAGGTCGCCAGTCCATCGCAGATGTTGCCAAAGCAGTTTGCAACAAAATCAGAGTTTGAACATGACATTACAAGAATGAATGCAATTAAGACCATTCAGTTGAACAGTTATAAGTTACAAAAACAGAAATAATAAATACAGATAGAAGGTAAACAATTGGGTGAGTCACTCGCTGTTCCTCAGGTTTTGACACACGGACACATACTTGGTGTGTCTCTGTCTCCACCTCATCTGTCGTACAGCTATCACATGCTCTATATTCTTTTGGGAACCACAACTTTTTATGTCTCCCTTTTTCAATTGCAAGGGTCACTGAGTCACTGAGTCTGTACTTGGTCTGACAGTAGAGAGAGATTCAGCCATTTCATAATCTCTGTTTAGGGCCAGATCAAAATCTTGTTTGTGGTGTTTTTGTCTCTCCCTCCCAGTGTTCCACTCTACTCTAACTGTAAAGCAGTGCTGGTTTGAGAAAGTTGTGTGTGACAAGTTGTAGGATTAGTTCATGTCTGTGTTGCAGTGATATCCCTGTGCCACATCCAGACATGAGTTCCAGCCACTGGCTCCGGCACTGCACGTCACACTGCTTCATTATTTATTTCTTTGGACCGGGGCTGACCTGGTAACGAATATACATCTAATTTGGCAGGAAATGGACTAATGGACTTTCAAATAAATGAGATTCAAAATGCAAACCAAAGACAGATAACGAGGTAATAATGTACAAATAAGTTCAGTTGCCCTTGATTTTAACCTTCCTTAGATAACTGTGACCTGGATGACTGAGAACCTTCACAGACAAACTAAAAAGTTTAATATATTGCCATCTAATAGCTTAAGGCTATGTTGCCTTTTCACAAGATGCCGGTGTTCTTACCCTCTGAAGATGTGGCAGGATGCCTGTAAAATCCTCTCAGTAAAAAAAAAAAAAACAGCACAAGGACAGTTTCTTCACAAAAGCCAAGTGATCCTTGAGAGTATTTCGGTTGAATATGAATAAATTGTAGAATAAATGGTTACTAGACAGGGTCTGATTAAAAACACTTGCTGAAACAGTTCAAGTAACGAACACGTACACTATAGAATAAACCGACCGAAGTGTTAAATCAAAAGTAAATTCCCAGAGACGCGGTACGCTCGGAGAGAAGACCCTGTTCTGCTGGCAGAAGGTTTGGGACTCACCTTTTATAAAGATGAGCATTGCATCAGCCCTCATCTACAAGTAAAGAGGATGAGGCGTGGCCTGTATGAGGTGGAGACTTTTACGCACAGTGACGTGCTTTTGTATACAAACAGAGCCCTGACCTAGAGACTCTCCCCTGGAAAACCACAGGGATCCTCCAGTACATCTTTGCAATAGGTGTTATCAAGAATACCATAAAAATAGGCTACTACAATAACACCATATGAGGTCAAGACATAATCCTTCATAACCAACATAACCATTCATCATTACCACAGACAGTAATTGCATAAAATATTTCTATGTGTTTAAATCCTTCTGTGATCATTATAGGAACATCAAAAGTCACCAAATAATAATTAAATCTTATCAATACTGCTAGTACAGTAGGTTTTTCAGATGTATCCTCACAGATGTACTGATTTTAAACTGTTTTTTCTTTAAAGCACTGTTTATCATATAAAAGTTATTTTTGTTACAGTAATGTTTTTGTAAAAGTAATGTTTTGTTGGTTTGGTCAAGTTTTCATTTACATGACTACCACTGTTTCAACCATTTATCCTTTAAGCTACTTTTTGGTTACTATTACAACTATTTAACTTAACTTAACGGTCTGTTAAGGTTCTCTGTCATTCTTCCCAAGGAAGATTAAAATCAAGGGCAACTGGACTGGTTAAAGATACTCGAAGATGTTTCAGAGGCACACACACACACACACACACACACACACACACACACACAGTAAATCACTTCCTCTAAATTGAAAATTGATCAACTGAGGATGGAGCAGCCTGTCAAACCATTTTACTAGGGCTTTTAAAGCTGCTATAATCAATATTTTATATTAATAAGGGATCAAATGACTATATGTATGTGAAAGGTGTCACTCATAGTGACAAACCCAGAGAATTACTACTCTCTGCTTTCCCCTCAGCTTAATATCTTTTTGAAATTAGCTTTCTGTGCTTACAAATCCACAAAAGTACTTCTAATCTAGGCTAGCACAATTTACAACAGCATTGTACAGTTTGGTCTGTATTCGTATAGCACCTTTCTAATCTTTATGATCACTCAAAGCACTTTACATCACATTCACCCTATTCACACACTGATAAGCAGAGGCTAAGGTGAGAGACAGAAAATTACTCATTCACACACATTCAACCACCGGGAGCAATCAGTGTCTTTCCCGAAGACATTTTGTCATGCGGACTGGGGGAGCCAAAGCTCTAACCACCAACCTCCCAGTTAGTGGACAACCGCTCTACCCCTGTACTGATTAACTGCTTTGAGATGAGCAGACCGAATTTTTCATGGATAAATTAAATACAGGTTTAGATGTGTTTTACTATGTCTATATATGTGTGTATATGTGTGTGTATATGTGTGTGTGTTCGCGCTACACACAAAGTGAAACGTAATGCTACAAGTGCTCCTTGTTTCATGGAGGACGATGCACTCCACCTCCAAATGTCTCCTTCAAGTGCACAGGGGACTGAGGGACTCGCAACATCTTTCCAGCCCTGCAAATATCAGTTCACAGATCTGCTTCATGTGAGGGCTGCATTGTGTGTGTCTGTGTTGTCTCTTCATAGCTGGAAATAATAATGATGAAGATTTCAGGCTGTCTTGGTGGCTTGTTAAACCAAAGTCTGTTCCCCCCTCTCCGGGTTCTAATTCTCAAAAAACTGAAACAGAAACAGCAAAAAAGTCTCCCTACACTGATATTCTCTGGGGAAAACAGTGGAAGATGTTTTGCGTTGAGGTTCTATGATCAACGTTTGTGATTTGCTGAAGGGAAGAGAATCGCTGACGAACTGAAGAGAGAGGGAGGGTTAAAATGTAGCTAAATGTGTGATGGGTCTGTTGAAATTTATGAAAATGTTATTCGCCCCTCAGGGGGATAGAGTGAGATAAATGATACGGTGAGAATGATGTTGATAGAGTTGTACCTGTTGCAAGGCCTCAGTTTTTTACAATTATTAATTATTATTAAATTATACATTTCTGGGTTCAGCCAGTTAGCAACAAACCAGGGACTAAGTTCTTAGCTACGTAAGCTATATCTGCTAAATCTGTCCAAATTAGAAGTAGATAAAAACAAACCATGTGCGCTTGACCCCATTTACCGCATGGTTCCCATCAAGGCGCAAAGTCTTGATGGGATTTGTGCACATACTGTTTGAAAGTGCAAACCGGACTTTCAACCAGGAGGCCGGTGTTTGATTCCTGTCTGAGACAAAAAGTCAACATTGAATGTGAATACAGAAGCGGACTAGTGTGAAAACTGTGTTACAAATCACACACCCTTATATATATATACAGTATATTCAGTAACTACACTCACCAGTCACTTTATTAGGTACACCTGTTCAATTGCACAAATAGCTAATCAGCCAATCACATGGCAGCAACTCAATGCATTTAGGCATGTAGAGGTGGTCAAGACAAGTTGTTGAAGAGCATCAGAATGGGGAAGAAAGGGGATTTAAGTGACGGGCTGGTCTGAGTATTTCAGAAACTGCTAATCTACTGGGATTTTCATGCACAACCATCTGTAGGGTTTACAGAGAATTGTCCAAAAAAGAGAAAATATCCAGTGAGCGGCAGTTGTGTGGACGAAAATACCTTGTTGATGTCAGAGGTCAGAGGAGAATGGGCAGATTGGTTCGAGATGAGAGAAAGGCAACAGTAGCCTAACTTAAAAACTACTCGTTACAACCAAAGCATGCAGAATACCATCTCTGAACGCACAGCACGTCGAACCTTAAAACTGATTGACGTCCACGGGAGCACGCGCAGCATGTATCTCCCAGTCTCTTTACTCTGGATCATACAGACATAACGTGCAAATAAACATCACTTTATGTCCGAGGTAATAGCAAAGGTTTGTCTTTGTGATACGTTCATTTTAACAGAATAATCACAATTGTGGCCAAATAAGTGTTTGCAATTTATAGCATAACCAGGCATGACATGTGTTTGGTAGGCATATATGTCTAATATCTTTGTTTATGTCTGGAAAACGGAATGAAGCTTATAATTAACATGACTTACTGCTGAGTTATATATATAAAATAAAGACATGATCTCTTTTGCAATTATCCTTATGAATCTGCATTATTTAACTTGCTGTGTACCAACCAATCCAGTCCTTTTTACCTGTTAAAATACAAGACATAAAATGCAATTTTTTACTTGCAAGAAAGTGATTGCAGCCTCAACTTTGCATATTGACTGAAAGGTAGTTTCCTCCTCAAAATGACTTGATTTAATTCAGAAGAGTTATATTTGACAGATTATAAAACCGAAAGTGTCCCCTTTTTATTTCATATATAATAACATTATATTTTTAATGACATACTGACCACCAAACCAAAATCTGGTCAGAGAAACTTACCCTAAAGTCATATGAGGAACATTGAACTGCAGCACTTTCATTACCAATGGAGGACATTTTAGGAACGTCCCTAATGTTGTGTAAAGGTTCAGAATGTTGGCCACCTTTAAGAGAACTTTTAGGGAACGTTACGCATGGTCGCAGGAACATGACCTTCCACCTGGGAACACGTTATGGTAGTAATATCACGACCCACTAATTAGCTTGCACACACCGTAATGAGCATGTTTTGACGTCACCGATTTACTCAACCTTATCGCTCTCTCACATTGTCAACTAAAGAACACAGAATGGATATGAAACAACGTAAGAGAAGATTCACTCTCTCTCTTTTTTTTTTAAACACACTCTCTCTGCATCTCAAAAATGATTGTTTGCTGAGTAAATAACAGCTGGCAGCAGCTGAGTGAAAGCCAATATTATTTACACCTACGACATTATGTTTAATGGACTTGGTAATCGCTATAAAAAATAGTTACCCTGTGAATTAGAAGAGAGAGAACAGACTAATTTCTATCAAAACAAAGCGATGCTCTGCTCAACAACAGGATTCTGTAAATATCTCAAAATCAATCCAGTGATCATCTGACTTAGATGTTACAGTGAGTAGTCCACATTTGCCCTGCAGAGACTAAATAAGCTTTTAACACGCCGGTAATGGAAAGTCCATCCATCCATGATCAACCGCTTCTCCTGCGGACAGGGTCGCGTAGTATTCATAGACTGTATATAAAAAGGTAGTAATGGAAAGTGAAAGTATCATATTTCACTTGCCGGTGTGACACCAAAATGTGTGACCTATCAGATTCTGTGACCCCAATGGGAAGTTAAGCGCCAGACGCTTTGTTGACGATGTGAAGCAGCTGCAGTTTGGTTGGGTTTAGGCACCAAAAGTACTTGGTTGGGTTTAGGTACTAAACGTACTTCGTTGGGTTTAGGTACTATAAGTACTTGGTTATGGTAAGGAAAACATCGTCGTTTGGGTTTTGGTCACAGAATCTGATAGGTCACAGATTTTGGTGTTACACCGGCTTGTGAAAGGGTGATGCAGTATGCAGGCTGCTTTCCAACACGGCCACCAATGCTCACTGGATTTTAGTTGTATTAGTTTAATAATAAAGCCTTAAACTGAAAAGGTATTTGCCTGATTTTCTAAATGTTTGCATCTGTCCAGCTCATTCATATATGTGTCAAGAGCCTCAGATCAAAGCTCTTCTATAATTGCGCACACAGCATTTCAGTAAATGAAGCAAAATGCAGATTAGAAAATAGAAAATGTAACGAAATTAATAGTAGATTAGGCTACTTTGGGCCCAAAGTAAATACTAGAGTGAAGAGTAAAAATACATAAAGGAACGTGAAAAGTTGGCAACAATTTTTTAGATTTGATTTATTTATTTTACAAATTTGCGTTACTTGTAACAAGTCACTACCCACCCCTGTTGCAGGAATCATCACTGCTGTCTATGAGTAACAGCAGCACAAATGAAAAGTCTGTAATACTGAGGCACTTTTGAGACCTCTTTTTTTCTCCCTCAGCTTTTCAGCACCACCTTTGCGTTGTGTCGCATGTTTTCTATCCATGATTTTTGAGTTTCAACCGTTTAATTATGTCTGACGTGGAGTGTGTGATTGATTGACTAGTCACTCATACTAAACGTGTGTGCCTTCAGGCGGAAGGGGGAGGAGGAAGACACACAGAATCAGAATCAGAAGAATCAGAATCAGAAGGAGCTTTATTGCCAAGTAGTGATACATACATAGGAGGAATTTGTTTTGGTTTTAATGTGCTACATGTAGACAAACATACAGTTGACATAAATAAGTGTAGAAATATATAAATATAGAATAGACAATCCAAGTTATATAAGAATATTAAAGTGAATAGAGAAATAATACAACTAAAATACAGAATATACAACCATTTGCTGAACATGTGCATTATTCTGGGTTTGTGTAGTGCAGACGCATTGCAACGAAATATATAAATTGACTAGGGCTGCAGATAACGATGATTTTAGTATTCGAAGCTTCTATAGATTATTTCAACGATTCATCGATGCATCGTTTAAGAAGTACTTTTGCTTGGCGGCGGTGCCCCCCCGCCCCATACAGTGTGTCATACAGCAAACATCAGACCAACAACCAGACAGCTGCTTTACAAACACAAACATCACCCGAGTGCTACACAAGTTATACTACAGGCTCGTGCAGACTACATGACTTTCAGGGTCGGCCGATGGCCGTGCAGTTCACACAACTTGCCGAAATATGACGGCAGTCTTGAAGTCTTGGCGTTCACACTACTTGACTGATCGGTGACAGGGGGTCACCACATACAGTACAGGAGCTGTCAACAGCTATGGCACCCGATGCTGGTTTCCAAACCACTTTTATCAAGAAAACACGTGAAATGTGAAACGGGAAATGAGCGATCCTGCACACGAAACAGCTGTTGTTTATTATTATAAAGATGGCAATTATAAAGACAAAGAATCTGGGTGAAAGGATGGATTAGCACACGCAGGTAGCAGGAATTGTCTGAGCTACAGAGAGAGCTGCAGGGGAGTTAACCCAGTTAACTCCTGCGTACGTGTGCACATTTTCAGCAGAGGACTGCATCTTACTTTGGCTAGCCTTCAACTCAACAATCAATCATGATTTCAGTTGAATGCTAAAGTTGCTGTTACTGTTACCTTGTCTGTGGTCTGCTGGCAGAACACCAGCTGCTTTCTGATAAGGCGCCGTCCTGCTGTTGCCAAGGCGACAAAAGTTTCGATTTACGGTGGACAGACGGTAACATTACAGAGTTGTTGTTTTCTTTAGCTTGAAACAATCCCATACTTTGGACACTTTCTTTTTTGTCCCTCGCTGTTTTCACTCTCTTCCTCTACTTTGCTAACAGCTCCATCGGAAACTGTTTTTGTGGCGAGAGGTTTTGGTCCTGATGGACCGCAGCCTCCTACCAGAGGGGAGAGTCTGAAACAGTTTGTGTCCAGGGTGGGAGGGATCAGCTGCAATCATTCCTGCTCGTCTCAGAGTCCTGGAGGCGTACTGGTCCTGAAGTGATGGAAGATTGCAGCCAATCACCTTCTCTGCAGAGCGAATGATGCGCTGCAGCCTGCCCTTGTCCCTGGCAGTGGCAGCAGCGTACCAGATGGTGATGGAGGTGGAGGTGAGGATGGACTCAATGATGGCGGTGTAGAAGTACACCATCATTGTCTTTGGCAGGCTGAACTTCTTCAGCTGCTGCAGGAAGTACATCCTCTGCTGGGCCTTTTTGGTGAGGGAGGTGATCTTCAGCTCCCACTTGAGGTCCTGGGAGATGATGGTGCCCAGGAAGCAGAAGGAGTCCACAGTGACGACGGGGGAGTCACACAGGATGATGGGGGAAGGTGCGACTGGGCTCTTTCTGAGGTCCACGACCATCTCCACTGTCTTCTGAGCGTTGAGCACCAGAC
>NC_060165.1:5879233-5894046 GCF_021292245.1 Micropterus dolomieu | reverse complement strand
GATTGCAGCCAATCACCTTCTCTGCAGAGCGAATGATGCGCTGCAGCCTGCCCTTGTCCCTGGCAGTGGCAGCAGCGTACCAGATGGTGATGGAGGTGGAGGTGAGGATGGACTCAATGATGGCGGTGTAGAAGTACACCATCATTGTCTGCTGGGCCTTTAGGAGGTGATGTTTAGCTCCCACTTGAGGTCCTGGGAGATGATGGTGCCCAGGAAGCAGAAGGAGTCCACAGTGACGACGGGGGAGTCACACAGGATGATGGGGGAAGGTGCGACTGGGCTCTTTCTGAGGTCCACGACCATCTCCACTGTCTTCTGAGCGTTGAGCACCAGACTGTTCTGGCTGCACCAGGTCACCAGAGGGTCCATCTCCCACCTGTAGGCGGACTCATCTCCACTTGAGATGAGCCCAATGAGGGGGGTGTCCGCAAACTTCAGGAGCTTGACGGACTTGTGACTGGAGGTGCAGCTGTTGGTGTACAGGGAAAAGAGCAGAGAGGAAAGAACGCATCCTTGAGGGGATCCGGTGCTGATGGTCCTGGAGTCAGAGACATGTTTTCCCAGCTTAACATGCTTTGTGTCCGTCAGGAAGTTAGTGATCCACCTGCAGGTGGAGTCAGGCACTTTCAACTGAGAGAGCTTGTCTTGCAGCAGGGCTGGGACGATGATGTTAAAAGCTGAGCTGAAATCCACAAACAGGATCCTGGCGTAGGTTCCTGGGGAGTTCAGGTGCTGGAGGATGTAGTGAAGGGCCATGTTTACTGCATCATCTACAGACCTGTTGGCTCTGTATGCGAACTGCAGGGGGTCCAGGAGTGGGTCTCTAATGGATTTTAGGTGGGACAACACAAGGCGTTCAAAGGACTTCATTACCACAGAGATCAGGGCGACGGGTCTGAAGTCGTTTAGTCCTGTGGTCCTTGGTTTTTTGGGGACAGGGATGACGGTGGAGGCTTTGAAGCAGGCTGGCAAATGGCATGTCTCCAGTGAGGTGTTAAAAATGTCTGTGAACACCAGAGACAGCTGATCAGCACAGTGCTTCAGGGTGGATGGGGAGACAGAGTCCGTCCCAGCTGGTTTGCGGGGTTTCTGCCTCCTGAACAGTCTGTTGACTTCCCTCTCTGAGATGGAAAGAGGAGGGGAGGGGGTGGAGCTGGCCAACTATGAGGAGTGGGGGGAGGAGATGGTGGTCTGGGGTTGAAACTGTGCGGAAGAGTCACGGGGGATGGTGACCGATTGACTCTCAAAGCGGCAGTAGAACTGATTCAGCTCATTTGCCAGGCGAGAGTCATTGATGGAGTGGGGGGATTTTGGTTTGTAGTTAGTGATCTGTCTGAACCCCCTCCAGACAGAAGTGGCGTCGATTGCAGAGAACTGGTTCTTTAGCCTCTCTGCATACAGTCGTTTAGCTTCTCGCACCTCCTTGCTAAACCTGTACTTTAACGCCCTGCACCCAGCTTGATCCCAGCTCCTAAATGCCTCCTCCTTTTCCAACCTCAGCTGTCTGAGTTTGGCTGTAAACCAGGGTTTGTCATTGTTATATATATTGTTGGTATACAGGTGTCCTCACAGAAGCTGATGTAGGACGTCCAGATTGTTGGTAGCAGTCCTGAAAACATCCCAGTCAGTGCAGTCCAAACAGTAGTACATTTACATTATCATTTATTCATATTAGCTGAAGCTTTTATCCAAAGCGACTTACAGAGGTTGCATGCCTCTGGAGCAACTAGGGGTTAAGTGTCTTGCTCAGGGACAATGGTGGATGGGTCACAGCGGGGAAGTGAACCCGGGTCTCTCACACCAAAGGCACAAGAGACCCGGGTTCCCCGCTAGTAGTACTATGAGAATGGCAAAGCCCAGGCAGCATTTGATGCCATGTTTCCAACGGCTCTGACCAGCACTTCGCTCTACTGGAGACAGAGTTGTTATTGTACAGGCTAGATGCAGGTAAGTTGACGTTATGTTGCTCATTTCCATTGAAACGCTTTTAAATGTAGTATGGCATGATTTAATGATTATTTATATTTACCGTTGGCAAAGGTCACGGAGTCTATCGCTGTCTCCTTCTTTAGAACAACAACAGTTAGCTAACTGTCTTGCCATGAAGCTTGACTGGCAGTGCGTTTGTGCACTCAGACATGACTAGCTAGGCTAAGGTTAGCTACTCATGTTTAACACATTGTACATGATATCCAGAAAAACTATTGACTGTGGTAATTGACTGACTGATATTACACTGAAAATATAGACTGTTATCTAGATATTTTGAGGTGATGCTGCCTTAAGTTTTCTCCTTTAGATGTGAAATAGAAGCATTTATTACACTCATTTTTTTTCCTCCCATAGTTGCAGTGTGGATCATTGGTGACAGCTATGTCCAGCATGGTGGCCAGAGAGCTGCAGAGAGCTTAGGAAGCATCTTCACTCTGCTGGACTTCTCTTGGTCTGGCTGGCTTCCCCTTCTTTTTCCCTCCCTGTGAAGAAGTGCAGCACCAAGTGGGTTTGAGTTTTGACCCCAAAGGGTCAAAATATGGCAAAAATATCATATCACAATTTATTTCAGGCCGGATCACAATTCATGATCTTATCACAAATCATTTTCAGTTAAAAGAGAAAAAACCACTGCTTTATTAATCGTATACTACAAATGATTCATTCAAACAATGGATTTATTTTGTTCTTCTAACATTTTAAAGATTTTAATACACATTTTATGATTTGATTTTCCTATTAATGTGCTATTTGCTTTTGCATAAAAACACAAAGACATGGAGGGACTTGTTGCAGATATGGATTGGCATTTACAGTAGCCTGAATGTACGTTACGGCCCCTCCCCGTCATGCAGACTCTGTGCAGACTGGTTCAGCTCTCAGTGAGTGAACACTGCGGTTGGACCGGGACCCAACATAGCCTCCGAGATGACAGGGAAAACAGGACTGAGGTGGTTTTCTTGCCGGGTTTGGCTCTTGGCTCACCAGGTCTGACTCAGCTAATAGGACAGCTAGCAGCACGGCTAACCGAGCTAGTTAGCCACAGATACAGATAGCTACTTAGCTATTTAGCAAAAAGTAAATGTATCTGTTAATCAAGAAACTCTGTAAATCACCTTGGTACTGTATTCCCTGTTGGTCTCTGTGTCTGGTCCTGTTCATGCCGTGTTCACTGGGAGGCTCACTAAGCTATGACCACTAGGCTAACTGAGCTAATAAGATAACTACAACGAGTTAGCCGCAGTTAACGTTACTTTAGCAAGAAGTAACACTATCTGTTTATTAGCAAACTCTCTAAATCACAGAGAGTCGAGGCAGAGCAGCTGGGGGACGCAGGAAACTTTAATGTTAATTTTATGACGCCCAAAAGTAACAGTGTTGCCTTTGTAGACAGCGGAGGACGCAGGCAGCGAGGCAGCTGACTTGCGATGTTGACAGAGCAGTTGTCAACTGCATGTGTAGCCACAGAATTAAACTGATTGTCTGTGCACTGTAGCACAATACCAACGATCACTTTGAAAAGGCAGATCGTGGAGGGATTTTAATCGTTCACAATCTAATGTCGTCATATCGCCCACCCCTAGCAGGACCAGACCATTAACACAATTCATTGTTTCCACAGAATATGCAGTAAATTAATCGAGGATATCTGAAACAGGCAGAAGAATCGTTGGGCCAGGGAGAGGACTAGCTGAACCAGGGAGAGGAGTAATTGGACCAGAATCAGGGAGAATGAGAGGTAGGGGGAGAGGACTAAGAATACGTGGTGGTGTTCAAATGAGAGCTGTTGTCATGAAATAAGAGCAACCATCACAGACCATGTGACTATGGTCTCATGGATGTGATGTGGATGAGGAGAACATGTGGCCAAATGCTAAAGATCATATGGATTATGTAGTGGTCCAGCCAGTGTGTTTTAATTATTTTATGCCAAAAAGGAAGATCAATAATATCTCACTTTGTGTCCCCTGAGAGAAAGGTGAGATTGGTTATTTTACCCAAGGGGGCCTCCTTCCAAGATTTGGCCTTTGTAACCTGCACAGGAAAAGACTCATCTTTGGGGTATAGAAATACGCCTGCACAAGCTCAAACAGACATAAAGACTACAAACTGTGTATTCTGAGAGACATCCTAGACACCCTGACCATAAACTCTGTCACTCTGTATTTTATTGTGTATAATCTGATGCCATGTTTGTGTAACTTGCTTATATTCTCTAAGAATGTGTAACAGCCAATATTATCCAGGAAATGTTAAGTTTCTTTCATTCTGAAATCTTGAAAGTGTGTTTAACTGGTAACCATTCTAATCATTACAACAATTAAGTAACTGTTTCCTTTCCTTTTCATCAAATGCTTAAAACTAAGAACGGTATAACTGTTTATGACATTAAGGTTTGATTGTGGGAAGGTATTTGATTGAAGTACACGCAAATAGGCTTTAAAATAGACATTAAAGTTAAGGGACAGCCTCTCTCAGGAGCCCGGAAATAAACCCTCAGGGGAAACACAGCCCCCTCCTGGGACACGCTCTAGGAAACAAAACACAGCGACATGCGCTCGCTCTCAATTCAATTCAAATTAGCTTTATTGGCATGAATGTGTAACAACAATATTGCCAAAGCATCATACATACAACATAAGAACAATAAACCCCATACATTTCATTAAACAAGTAATTAAAGCGTAAAGTAATCAAAACTTATGTGTGTTTGTGTTAAAAAAAAAAGAAGAAATATTATAAATTAAAATAAAATAAATAAATAAAACAGTAAGTGTGTGTGTGTGTGTTTAAAAAAAATATATTAAAAATAAAATAAATAAATAAAACAGTAAGTGTGTGTGTGTGTGTGTGTGTGTGTGTGTATTTAAAAAAAATATATATTGGTGCCACACGCGGAGCATGCTCCGTCTCCTAGCAATGCCCTAAGAAGTCTGGGCTGGCTTGCCGCAAAGATTTCTTTTCAAGCCACACACGCAAAGCACCGCGACTTCGGCTTCTCCCTTGTTTCCAGCAACTTACTTATTTTATATTTTCTTTTGTTTGGTTTGTTAAAGGTTATCCGTTTCAGGACCGTTTCAGTCGCGCAGCTCTGAATTCAAGAATGACCAAGTTCTTCTTTTCTTTTCTGTCAATCTCTTAATCATAAAGGGGGTTTTATTGCATTATTTAATTAGTTTTCGTTAGGTTTCACGAATAAACTGGCAACTAAGTGTATATTTTTTTGGAGACATTGCATCCTCTTAAGCCAAAGAGGGAGAATCACATCTGTAATAGACATTTTCAGGTAGAACCTTTATTTTGAAGAGTAGCACAAACATAACTGATAGATCACACTATCCAATCAGAAACAATGGGTTGATAAAGTCCCACCCACCAATGAAAGCAAATTACTTAGCATAAAAAAGTTTTTTTGCCAGTAACAATGAAAAACAAGACATTGTGGAACTGTGGCGCACTGGCATTTGGGGTCTTCATCATGACAACGCGCACTCTCATAGCGCATACATGATCGTCACTCTCCACCACCCCAGCTTGCTGTATTTAGCTCTCTGTTGGCCCTATCTTGTACTCTGCGCAAAGCGGCTCACAGCGCAGCAAGTGTCATTGCTAGTTTCCAACCAAAGCAGTTGTCAGTTTCACACCAAGTGCCCACATTGTTTAAATAGCAAATGATGCACTTGAAGGTCTGGGGTCTGGATATCTCTGGATAATCCGTAATTCGTTTGTAATTCAAAAACGAAAATACCGTTTATCTGTTTGTTTCAAAACAAAATAACCGTTTTTGGTGTCAGAATCAAAAATCGTTTTTGCCGATTTTATTGTTATTCCTTATTGAACAAAGAATGAAGAGTCTGTTCGTTATAAACCAAAAACGGAAGCGAAAGTAACTGGTCAAACCTTCAAAATAAAAGTAGCTCATGTACCATGTAGTAAAGCTAAACTAAAATAACATTTTTAGTAGGTTATAAAAATAAACTAGCACTGGGTGTGAAAAAAACGCTAGTTAACTGAAATAAAAATTAAAACTAATAAAATAATTTCTTTGGCTGTTAGGGAGAACTAAACATTTGTAAGACCATTGGTGACCTGTAACTTCAGATTAAGACAAGTGAACTAATGTTATATGTAGCTTGGGATAGCAGTTAGCGTATTTATTAAGTTTCTATGATTTAATTCATATTTTAGTTTCATAACATACATCCCCAACAGGTTTTGACCTTTTGACTTGTGTTTATATCAAAGAGAAGGCTGGCTTCCACCATCTACTGTTACCACTTCTGTGGCAAAACCACTAAAATTAATTCCAGGCGACTTGTGTCGTTTTGGCAAATACAGACTTGAAGTTGAAAACTCTTCCAAAACAAATCTGTAGAGTTGTATACTTTTTATTTTCCTTCACAATTTTCTTCAGTGTAATATACTTATGTTAGTTAAGTAGATTAAATATTTTTAATGCAACCTGTAGTTCTCATAAGTTATGTAGGCCTACTTGTGTGTGAAACCTGGTGAGCATTACTAAGAGTCAAAAAGCATCTCCTCTAGCTCTGGAACTTTCAGATCTTTTAGTGCTGTTTTGGGTTTAATTCTGTCTGATTACCCCACCAGGGAAAGACAGTACTCTGTACTGTTCGTACGTGTAAAGTAAAATAAAAGTTGAGTCATTAGTTTTTCTTCCTGGTATTCATCTCAGGACCTCCCAGATTTTCCCCTATACCTAGAGGATGTGAACCTTTGCAGGGTTTAAGGACTGATGCAAGGCTGGCCCCAGTCACCTATTATCACTCTCTCTTCAAATAAATGCTGCACTGTTATGACAAAACAGAACATCACTCCTTCCTCCAGCACAATAAGAGGGCCCTGTTGTCACTTTCAGATATTTACATCATGATTTATGGTAACCACACCTGTTAATTGTGGCACTGTGCCAATACAGCCCCCTCCTAAGAGCAAAACATTCTACTTGTACTGTTTTACATCTGTTTTACTGAAGTTATTGATATACTTTCAATAATGCTCACTAATCTTGCTTACATAAAGTGTCGCATGGGTTGTGTGTGCATGTGGCAAAATCAGTTGTAGACCTATGTCGAGCGTTCAGATCTTCCACTTCCATAAGGCTCCGCTGGTTTTCACATCATAAAACTGTCATTGCACACAAGGAGAAGGAGCTCAGGCATATTATAAATATGCATATGATAAATTGTTATAAATGAATTCTGTGCTACTTGAATATTTTTGGAACAGCTTGGGAACAGATCCATGTTATAATCTCTCATTTTAACCCATGGGATTTAATTTTTACAGAGCATTTCTTTACAAGATAGACATGGGTTTTGACTGGAAAGGTGGTTTATGAAACATCAAAATTTACAAATCAGGTTTTATTAACAACACAAGCTCAAACAATACTAAACCAGCAAGATATTAATGCTTTTATGGTGCTGGTGTGGTGTGCTGCTTTGTCCTGCCAGACCAGCATTTATTTGAGTAGAGAGTGATGGTAGGTGATGGGGCCAGCCTTGATACTATCATCAGTCCTCAACCCTGCACAGGCTCACATCACCAGTCTTGGGACTCAATTTCATTTTATTTTGTTTTACACAGGTTTGACCATAGCAGAGCTTTCCCTGATGGCTTATCAAACTGTAAAAGACTTGAAAGCCCCAGAGCTAGAGGAGATGCTGTTTGACTCTTGTTTGAAGCACGGCCGGAGTCTGGGACTCTGGACTTCAAACCTCCCCTCCAAACTACATAACTAATGAGAACTACAGGTTGCATTAAAAATATTTAATCTACTTAAAGGGACTATATGTAAGTTTTTCAATGAAATTAATCAAATTTTTTTTGCCTTATTGTCAATGGGCTCAAAACTCACTCAGAAATGAAGCACACGCCTGTTTTCAGCCACTATTCTGCTTTGAATGTGAGGTCTCCGGGTCAGATTCAGCCCTGTGTGCGCTCCCGAGCCTCTCGTACTACAGCGACAACAAGGCAGCTAAGAACACGCAGTCCACTAACAACTTAAAAACAACCGGCTCACAGTAAAACACAGGCTCCACATAAGGATACAAAACAACAATAAAGGTTTATGTGCTGAAGCCCATCAGACCAAACAGGTTCAGATGATGTCCAGTAAGAACAAAGTGAGCATTAGTAAAGCTGGAGAAACACAGAGAAAGTCACGTTAGCTCACAGGCTAACGTCGAGCAGTTGCTAATGTTATCCGGTGCAAAGTTATATAACATTAAGTAATATGGAAATATTACTTCACCAACTAATGCGACCCGTGTTACTATCCTGTGTGCCAATCTTAATTTAGCCTGCAGAGAGGATGTAACGGTAAAAAGCAAATGTGGAGCGATTTGTTAGCCTATAGTGATGCAGCCAGGAGCAGCCAGCTAACACTACAGGAGCTTGGACCTGCTGTTTTCTTCGTAACATTCAGTTTATGTTTATTGTGGTTTTTATACAGTCTATGGGTTTTACCAATAACGTTACTCAGGTACACAGCTTCTCCACCTCAGTCGCTGTAACTAACGTGACCCACGTAACATAAAACACTGCAACAAAATGGCCATAACAACCCAGAGGAATGGTGCGTTCCAGTTAACATGGGAAGTTGGAATTTCCAAGTTCAAAGGTCAAAATTTCTTCTTGTTTCCGGCAGACTAGACGCATCAGTGGCGTATTGCTGCCCTCCTCTATTCGTTGTTCACATTCTTCTTCTTCTTTTTTGTGGCGGTTGGCATACAAAGTTTTGCATTACCGCCACCTACTGAATGAAATGGTCTCCCAGTGCAATATATTTACAGTTACTTTTAATGTTCTCCCCTTCCGTTGTCCGTTCTATGAGTCAGACTCAATGGTCTGAGATGATGTAAGTCCTTCCCTCAGAGTTGTGTCTATTTCTTCCCCTGATATGTCAGCAATGCCTAGGAATCTCTTTGCTGCATCCAGCACCATCTTGATCCTCTCTGACTTAAACGCTCTTAATTTCCACAGCACAGTTAACCACCATAGCAATAAATGCGAGGAATCGCTTCTTGTCCATTCGTATCACATTCTGATCCTCTCCCTTCTTTTTCGGCCCTGTTCCTTTTGTACTACTGCTCGTTCATTCTTTCTTTCCAGTCTCTTGGTAGCTTCAGCGTATGTTAGACCCTCTTCTGCTCTGATTTTACTCACTTTTATTTGTTTTATTTTTTCTGGACATTGCGCTGACCCCGCATGGTGATTTCCCACACAGTGAATGCATTTTGCTTGTTCTTGTTTCTCTTCACACTCCTTTCTTTTACAGTTGCCCTTCCCACATCTCCCACATCTTCTGACTCCTCTACATACTGCTGCTACATGTCCATACTCCTGACAAAAGAAGCACCTTAATGGAGCTGTTTCATAAGGCTTCACCCTGTAGCATATGTAGTCTAGGTAGACCCTCTCAGGCAAATCTCCCACAAAAGTCGCCTCACTCACTCTTTCAGTGTTCCAAAAGTCCTCGTCTTCCACTGACATCGGTACGCCGCTTATTACTCCTTTCTTTTTGTTTTTTTCCCCGAGTGGGAAGCATTTCAAACAGCTGAAATCTTTATATGTTTTAATCCTCAACGCTTGGTCTCTCTGACGCCTTGAAACACAGTCAATGACAACCATCCCACTCCTTGTTATTTTAATGGACCGAGTTTATCTCCAACAAACCTTCCAACCTCGTGCGAGTCCTTGAAGATCCCATCCGTTCTTGTCACTGCTATCATTCCTACTTGAAACCTCTCATCTGTTTTTCTTGCCTGGCTGCCATCACTTGAATCACTATCCTTCTTCCTTTTCCTATTCACAGCTCCTCTTGTGTCTTCTTGGTTCTCTAAACTCTCCTCTGACTCCATTTTTCGCGCACCAATCCGGTCAAAATTTCAAAGAGAACGCCCCCCTTAAATCGGAATCCTGACTTGGGAAGTCGTGAGAACCGCTCTACACCGACTTCGTGATCCCAAGATGGCTGTTGGGATATCAACAATAAGTGAAAGCTGTAGTTTATACTGTTTATTAGCACTTCTGTGTATTTGCGACTCATATAAATGTTCGTACACAAAGTGCTGTCCAACAGCTGTCTGTGGACATGTTGCTACAGTGTTTAGTATGAGTAAATACCGCACAATGCATTTTTTATTATCAACCGGCATATCAATAGCTAACCTGGCTAGTTGTAAACAAACAGCTGGCCGAGCAAGGTTTTCCGACTTGTTAACTGGAACGCCGTCAACTCGGGTGTGACGTCATTCCCAGCTCCGACCTCCGAGGTAAATGGAACGCAGCATTCTGAGCCATCCACTAACTTGTTACAGTAAAGTTACCTACTGAGGTCTAACTGTTATAAAGTGTGACACAATCGTATTCAGTCCAGCTCACTAGTCGTTTCATTATCATCCAGTACATGTAGCTGTGCTGACATTGATTTACTTTCACAGAAAGTAAAGATGGTTACTGAAAAGCAGCAGGCGAGCTAATGATGTAGCACGTTGGCTAAATGCAGTAAATGTAACGTTATCATGTAACGAGCATCGATTAGTTCAACCTGCAGCAGATAAAACTATTACTGTAACGTTGCAGTGGGAGTTTACCTGAGTTTCAGATTATGCTCGCTCATGAGTTAAAGCGAGCACGCGTACGAGCACACACCTGGTTGCAATCTTAGAACCGCACCGCTAGTGGCCGCTGAAAACTACATAATGCCCTAACTAACATAAGTATATTATGCTGGAGAAAATTGCAAAGGAAAATAAAAAGTATACAACTCTACAGATTTGTTTTGGAAGAGTTTTGTTTTGACACAGAAGGGGTAGCAATAGATGGTGGAAGCTGAGAGTTTTTAGCATTAATAGCACCATTGAAAGAGTAGCTGGAGGGCAGGAGAAGTTCTGCACACCTTTAGACACAGTGATTGTTTCCTTTGGTAGCAGTGCCAGCCTTCTCTGATATAAACACGTCAAAAGGTGGAAGAGGTCCGAGGGGAGAGGGCAGGGTGGCGAGCCCAGCTGACGGAACGGAGGACGGAGGTGAGTGAACCTGGAGGGGAGACAGACAGACAGGGTTAGACGCAGGGAAAACAAAGTACAAGGAAACATTGATGCCACAGATTACTCCGGGGCTAGAGCGATGAGGTAGCACCAGGTTAGGAGCAATGCTGATCAAGCGGATATGGTGTGGGGAACCGGGGTTGATATGCAGGCAGGGATGGAGTTGATTGCTGGCAGGTGTGGCAGGCAGAGGAGGTGGCTGACGAGGTGCAGGTGTGGGTCGTTGGCTGGGCTCAGGAGCGGAGGTAGAGAGAAAGGGAGAGCACACGCAGGGGAGGAGACACAGGGAGGCAGGCAGAGTAGAGGAAAACACAACACCAGGGGAAAACAGAATCACAAGCAAAAAAAAAAAGGAGAAATAAACAGGACACTCACCGTCAGCCGGGCTGCCACCACAGCACAATAATGTTGACATGACAAAGCCTGTCTCGCAGGTCTTCAAAGAGCAGAGGCTACTCGCAATAACTGATACATTTTGTGTGAAGTTCACGTAATGTGACCAATCCACCACCGTGACCAGACTGCCTGCATTTAGAGAGAGCACGAGAGAGAGAGAGACAGAGAGCGCATTGCTCACAGCTTCAGGGCTTCTCCGCGACTACTGAATTGCAAAATCATCTCATTGAGTAGGTTACAGTCCCAGACGGGCTCTGTGTCTCTGTGAGCTGCAGTAGCTTCAACATCAGCTGCATAGCCTACCCTGCCTAGAGCAGGCACTTGAAGGAATAAAGGAGAGCCGTGGCCACTGAAAAATAGCTTGTATCAAGAAATGTTAATTAACAAATAAAGTGCTATGAGAAAGGTTTATTTGCACAATAAGAAAACCTGCAATGCAATATAAATATATTGATTATAAATATATTTAAAAAAAGTAACTTAAGGTAAAAAAAAAGAATAAGCTACTGCATTACATTTTATTATATTTTTATATTCTGATTTGTCACCTGCCACCTAACTTTTGTCCACCATTTTCACCATAAATTGGTGCAGAAAATGTCTCCAGAATGCAGGAAATTAAGTGTTTAATGCTCAAAATCTTCTTGGGGGGGGGGGGAGATTGAACATTTTCAACAATATTTCTTTTTAAACTAAATTCAAATTAATTAAGCTAATTTAATTTAAGACCTTAGGCTACTTCAAGCATGCCTGCATGTATGTAGACTCAGCTGGGATTAAATTAAAAGAGAATTGTCACCTCAGACATTTCCTCAATAAATTGGTGCAAAAAAATTCACCAGAATGCAGGAAATTAAGTGTTCAAAGCCCAAATTTTTCAGGGGGAGGACCCCCAGACCCACACAAGTTAATATTATCAGGGTTAATTATTATTGGAAAATGAGACATATGTTAGAGTTACTGCGTGGAGGTCATTTACTGTTGCTTTACAGACGTACTTTGGGTAGGCGGCAACGGGGGTGGGGGGTTAAAACACATGAAAGATTTCTGTGCTGGACTAAGCCCCCAATGTTTCAAGAGCCTGGAAACGCACCTGCTGCTTTCCTATGCTACATATAACATTAGTTTACTTGTCTTAATCTAAAGTTACAGGTCACCAATGGTCTTATAAGTTTTTAGTTCTCTCTAACAGCTAGAGTAATTATTTTATTAGTGTTGTTTTCACACCCAGTGCTAGTTTAGTTTTATAACCTACTAAAATATTTATGTTATTTTAGTTTAGTTTTAGTCTATAATCACTTTCTAACTACATGGTACATGGGCTACTTTTATTGTAAAGGTAGAAAAGGGAGGTGGTGTGGGTGAAACTGAGTTGGGAAGTATAGAGATTGGGGGGTGGGGGAGATTAACTAGAAAAAGAAAAAAAAAACAGGAACAAAAACGGTGCCATCTAAAACAAGGTATACAGAAGGATGAGTAAGAAGCATTACTCATATTTACCACCAGAGGGAGTATAATTGTCCACGTAGTTACAACACAAGGTATAGTATATTACAACCACTGCATGTGGTCAAATTCAAAGTATTCTCTCATAAGGTGTCTATGAAGATTCTCAGTCATCCAGGTCATAGTTATCCAACGAGGGTTAAAAATGAAGGGCAACTGGACTTGGTTGAAGATACTGGAAGACGTTTCGTCCCTCATCCAAAGGACTTCTTCAGTTCTGACTGACTGGCAGTCTTGATTGCCTCATTGCTCCGCTTGTTTGCTCTCCCGCCCTGCTTGTTTACCTGAGTATAAATGTTCGACAGCTCTGTTCAGTCTCTGTTGTGTTATCATCATATGTTGAGTGCTCCCTGCATTTTCAGTCCAAATCTGTTCCTGCACTATTCAGACATACATGGCAGGTATCAACTTCTCCATCAAACTATTCTCTGGCATCCGTTGCCCTTCTATTCTCCATTCTCACATTACCATATTAACCCAGGTTTACAGAAACTTGAACTCGCTCTTAATCTGACTCTTTGCAAGCAAATACACACACACACACACACACACACACACACACACACACACACACACACACAAAAACAGTACTGGTAAGAATAGCGTAGGACAGACCATGAATGCTGCTGCCCGTGATGGTATTGCCCCGATTGAAGACGGACATGCCAAAGGAAGCATTGCCCTGGTGCTGTGGGGAAATTAAAAGGTTCACAGTTAGGAAATTAGAAAAAAAAGACATGTGATCAAAGAAGATACTTTTGTTGGAGGATGGCAGAAGCTCTTACATATTCGGTCTCATACTTCTTCTTGCCCAGGTTGTGTTCAGGAAGGTAATTTGGACTCTTTGCCTCCATTTCAGAGTCATGGCTTAAAAAGAAAATAAACCACGGAAGAATTTAGAGTAGTGAATGTGATTTATGTAGACGTACATGATATACAGTTCTTTACAGGCAGTCTCACCCATTTAGTGTGACCTTCGGACAGTCCCGGTGAGGGTACTCATAGCTGTTGGTGCTGATGCGTCTTCTTTCGGGGAGATGTTGAAACGGAGCATCTCAGTTTTGGCAGTGGGCTGTTTCATGCTGTACATTTCAGAACAGAAAAGAGGAGCACGTATATTTTCTGTTATTTTTATGCATCCCTGCGCCCTGCCGTCCCGCACAGTGCTTTTAAATTCTGGCTGTGTATTTTCACGTTCCCTTTATGATCTACCCTAATGATCAATATACTGAGCAGACGCATGCGACAGACGCTCCTTGTGAATCTTACACCATGTGACTTTTCTTTGAAGGGTGAGAAGGGGGGAGGGTGACACACCGGCAATGGTGTGAAAAATACTACACTGGCGTGTGCCCACCCGACATCACTTCAGTGCCACTGTAGACACTAAATGACAAAAAGCTGCTGTAAGCGCCGCTGACTTTGTGCACATTTCCCTCCGAAATACCTTTGAAAAGTGGAATGTAAACAGGGTGAGTCAGTGTCTTTTTTTCTTTGCAGATAACATTTTTAGACACATGTAAAGCAGAAGGCAAAGCTTCAGGTGGAAATTCTAAAACTGACATTCTAATATGACATTTTCCATTTCACAACATTATTTCCATGGCCAGCTCCAATGGAAACAACAGCACCTGTTGTCCCTTTATGGGCATGGCTTTCCATTTTGCGCATTTTGAGGCTTGCACTCTCTCTACTGACAGATACAGGTTTACATTATTTCCTTTTCTCTCAGATTGTGTTTAATTCAAGTTCAATGTGCTTTATTGGCATGTTTCAGTTCAACAATGTTGCCAAAGCAGTTTGCAACAAAATCAAAAAATTTACATTTGAATATAACATAACAGG
>NC_060165.1:5873502-5879133 GCF_021292245.1 Micropterus dolomieu | reverse complement strand
AAAAAGACATGTGATCAAAGAAGATACTTTTGTTGGAGGATGGCAGAAGCTCTTACATATTCGGTCTCATACTTCTTCTTGCCCAGGTTGTGTTCAGGAAGGTAATTTGGACTCTTTGCCTCCATTTCAGAGTCATGGCTTAAAAAGAAAATAAACCACGGAAGAATTTAGAGTAGTGAATGTGATTTATGTAGACGTACATGATATACAGTTCTTTACAGGCAGTCTCACCCATTTAGTGTGACCTTCGGACAGTCCCGGTGAGGGTACTCATAGCTGTTGGTGCTGATGCGTCTTCTTTCGGGGAGATGTTGAAACGGAGCATCTCAGTTTTGGCAGTGGGCTGTTTCATGCTGTACATTTCAGAACAGAAAAGAGGAGCACGTATATTTTCTGTTATTTTTATGCATCCCTGCGCCCTGCCGTCCCGCACAGTGCTTTTAAATTCTGGCTGTGTATTTTCACGTTCCCTTTATGATCTACCCTAATGATCAATATACTGAGCAGACGCATGCGACAGACGCTCCTTGTGAATCTTACACCATGTGACTTTTCTTTGAAGGGTGAGAAGGGGGGAGGGTGACACACCGGCAATGGTGTGAAAAATACTACACTGGCGTGTGCCCACCCGACATCACTTCAGTGCCACTGTAGACACTAAATGACAAAAAGCTGCTGTAAGCGCCGCTGACTTTGTGCACATTTCCCTCCGAAATACCTTTGAAAAGTGGAATGTAAACAGGGTGAGTCAGTGTCTTTTTTTCTTTGCAGATAACATTTTTAGACACATGTAAAGCAGAAGGCAAAGCTTCAGGTGGAAATTCTAAAACTGACATTCTAATATGACATTTTCCATTTCACAACATTATTTCCATGGCCAGCTCCAATGGAAACAACAGCACCTGTTGTCCCTTTATGGGCATGGCTTTCCATTTTGCGCATTTTGAGGCTTGCACTCTCTCTACTGACAGATACAGGTTTACATTATTTCCTTTTCTCTCAGATTGTGTTTAATTCAAGTTCAATGTGCTTTATTGGCATGTTTCAGTTCAACAATGTTGCCAAAGCAGTTTGCAACAAAATCAAAAAATTTACATTTGAATATAACATAACAGGAATCAGTGCAATTAAGATCATTTAATTTAAGAGTTATAAGTTACAAAAACAAAAATAACAAACACTGATAGAACATAAACTACAAAATACAGGAATTAACAAGATATAACCTGCCATGCAGTGAACATTGAGTGCAACAGTTCAGACATGAGTTCCAGCTATAGGCTCCGGCACTGCACGTCAAACTGCTTAATTATTTATTTCTAGAAGATCCAGACTTTTTTTTTGTGAAATTAAATTACCTAGGCTCTCTAAAATAGAAAAAACTGAATTAAATAAAGAAATTACAAAATTCTTACAGCTATTAATTCTATAATAAGCAACAAGGCCCCAGGGGAGGACGGCTTTTCAATTAATTTCTATAAAACGTTTATTGATCTACTTGCAGATAAACCTCTTGAAGTATATATTGACTCTAAGTATTTTAATCCACTGCCAAAAAACTTCAATATTTACATTATTGGCTAAACCAAATAAAAATGTGTTGGTGTTTTACTGTTGTGTTGTGGTGTTTTACTGTTTTGGTGTTTTGCTGTCATGTTGTGGCGTTTGCTGTCGTGTTGTGGTGTTTTACTGTTGTGTTGTGGTGTTTTACCGTTGCGTTGTGGTATTTACTGTTGTGTTGTGGTGTTTTACCGTTGCGTTGTGGTATTTACTGTCGTGTTGTGGTGTTTTACTGTCGTGTTGTGGTGTTTTACCGTCATGTTGTGGCGTTTGCTGTCGTGTTGTGGTGTTTTACTGTTCCAAAATCCACTTGAATGTGGTAATTAGACCGATTCAGTTACTGAATGTGGACCATAAGATTCTTGGGAAAATAATTGCTGCACACCTTTCATTATCCCAAAACGTTGCCCAACCCGGCAGTGGCAGTTACTTTAGATGCTGAGAAAGCCTTTGACCGTATTGAATGGAAACACTTTTGGTTTTATTTCAGCTCTTAGTATTTGCTTGCATTTTCTGCAGGAAGCTAGTTACTGGCCAAGATTGTGAAAAGGATACTTATGTTGTGGTGTTTTACTGTCGTGTTGTGGTGCTTTACTCTTGTGTTGTGGTGTTCTACTGTTTTGGTGTTTTGCTGTCATGCTGTGGCGTTTGCTGTTATGTTGTGGTGTTTTACTGTTGTGTTGTGGTGTTTTACTGTCGTGTTGTGGTGCTTTACTGTCGTGTTGTGGTTTTTTACTGTCATGTTGTGGTGTTTTACTGTCGTGTTGTGGTGTTTTACTGTCGTGTTGTGGTGTTTTACTGTTTTGGTGTTTTGCTGTCATGCTGTGGCGTTTGCTGTTATGTTGTGGTGTTTTACTGTTGTGTTGTGGTGTTTTACTGTCGTGTTGTGGTGCTTTACTGTCGTGTTGTGGTTTTTTACTGTCATGTTGTGGTGTTTTACTGTCGTGTTGTGGTGTTTTACTGTCGTGTTGTGGTGTTTTACTGTCGCGTTTTACTGTCGTGTTGTGGTGCTTTACTGTCGTGTTGTGGTGTTTTACTGTTTTGGTGTTTTGCTGTCATGCTGTGGCGTTTGCTGTTATGTTGTGGTGTTTTACTGTTGTGTTGTGGTGTTTTACTGTTGTGTTGTGGTGCTTTACTGTTTTGGTGTTTTACTGTCGTGTTGTGGTGTTTTACTGTTGTGTTGTGGTGTTTTACCGTTGCGTTGTGGTATTTGCTGTCGTGTTGTGGTGTTTTACTGTTGTGTTTTACTGTCGCGTTTTACTGTTGTGTTGTGGTGTTTTACTGTCGTGTTGTGGTGTTTTACCGTCATGTTGTGGCGTTTGCTGTCGTGTTGTGGTGTTTTGCTGTCATGTTGTGCCATTTGCTGTTGTGTTGTGGTGTTTTACTGTTGTGTTGTGGTGTTTTACTGTTTTGTTGTGGTGTTTTACTGTCGTGTTGTGGTGTTTTACTGTTTTGGTGTTTTCTGTCATGTTGTGGTGTTTTACTGTCGTGTTGTGGTGTTTTACTGTTTTGGTGTTTTGCTGTCATGTTGTGGTGTTTTACTGTCGTGTTTTACTGTCGCGTTTTACCATTGTGTTGTGGTGTTTTACTGTTGTGTTGTGGTGTTTTACCGTCGTGGTGTGGTATTTGCTGTCGTGTTGTGTTGTTTTACTGTCGTGTTGTGGTGTTTTACTGTTGTGTTTTACTGTCGCGTTTTACTGTTGTGTTGTGGTGTTTTACTGTTTTGGCGTTTTGCTGTCATGTTGTGGCATTTGCTGTCGTGTTGTAGTGTTTTACTGTTGTGTTGTGGTGTTTTACTGTCGCGTTTTACCGTCGCGTTTTACCGTTGTGTTGTGGTGTTTTACTGTCGTGTTGTGGTGTTTTACTGTTTTGGTGTTTTGCTGTCATGTTGTGGCGTTTGCTGTCGTGTTGTGGTGTTTTACTGTTGTGTTGTGGTGTTTTACTGTCGTGTTGTGGTGTTTTACTGTTTTGGTGTTTTGCTGTCATGTTGTGGTGTTTTACTGTCGTGTTTTACTGTCGCGTTTTACCATTGTGTTGTGGTGTTTTACTGTTGTGTTGTGGTGTTTTACCGTCGTGGTGTGGTATTTGCTGTCGTGTTGTGTTGTTTTACTGTCGTGTTGTGGTGTTTTACTGTTGTGTTTTACTGTCGCGTTTTACTGTTGTGTTGTGGTGTTTTACTGTTTTGGCGTTTTGCTGTCATGTTGTGGCATTTGCTGTCGTGTTGTAGTGTTTTACTGTTGTGTTGTGGTGTTTTACTGTCGCGTTTTACCGTCGCGTTTTACCGTTGTGTTGTGGTGTTTTACTGTCGTGTTGTGGTGTTTTACTGTTTTGGTGTTTTGCTGTCATGTTGTGGCGTTTGCTGTCGTGTTGTGGTGTTTTACTGTTGTGTTGTGGTGTTTTACTGTCGTGTTGTGGTGTTTTACTGTTTTGGTGTTTTGCTGTCATGTTGTGGTGTTTTACTGTCGTGTTTTACTGTCGCGTTTTACCGTTGTGTTGTGGTGTTTTACTGTTGTATTGTGGTGTTTTGCTGTCGTGTTTTGGTGTTTTACTTTTTTGCTGTCATGTTGTGGCGTTTGCTGTCGTGTTGTGGTGTTTTACTGTTGTATTGTGGTGTTTTACTGTCGCGTTGTGGTATTTGCTGTCGTGTTTTGGTGTTTTACTGTCGTGTTTTACTGTCGCGTTTTACTGTTGTGTTGTGGTGTTTTACTGTCGTGTTGTGGTGTTTTACTGTTGTGTTGTGGTGTTTTACTGTTTTGGTGTTTTGCTGTCATGTTGGGGCGTTTGCTGTCGTGTTGTGGTGTTTTACCGTCATGTTGTGGTGTTTTGCTGTCATGTTGTGGCGTTTGTTGTCGTGTTGTGGTGTTTTACTGTTGTGGTGTGGCGTTTGCTGTCGTGTTGTGGTGTTTTACTGTTGTGTTGTGATGTTTTACTGTTTTGGTGTTTTGCTGTCATGTTGGGGCGTTTGCTGTCGTGTTGTGGTGTTTTACTGTTTTGGTGTTTTGCTGTCATGTTGGGGCGTTTGCTGTCGTGTTGTGGTGTTTTACCGTCATGTTGTGGTGTTTTGCTGTCATGTTGTGGCGTTTGTTGTCGTGTTGTGGTGTTTTACTGTTGTGGTGTGGCGTTTGCTGTCGTGTTGTGGTGTTTTACTGTTGTGTTGTGATGTTTTACTGTTTTGGTGTTTTGCTGTCATGTTGGGGCGTTTGCTGTCGTGTTGTGGTGTTTTACTGTTTTGGTGTTTTGCTGTCATGTTGGGGCGTTTGCTGTCGTGTTGTGGTGTTTTACCGTCATGTTGTGGTGTTTTGCTGTCATGTTGTGGCGTTTGTTGTCGTGTTGTGGTGTTTTACTGTTGTGGTGTGGCGTTTGCTGTCGTGTTGTGGTGTTTTACTGTTGTGTTGTGATGTTTTACTGTTTTGGTGTTTTGCTGTCATGTTGGGGCGTTTGCTGTCGTGTTGTGGTGTTTTACTGTTTTGGTGTTTTGCTGTCATGTTGGGGCGTTTGCTGTCGTGTTGTGGTGTTTTACCGTCATGTTGTGGTGTTTTGCTGTCATGTTGTGGCATTTGCATTCATGTTTTGGTGTTTTACTGTTGTGGTGTTTTGCTGTCATGTTGGGGTGTTTGCTGTCGTGTTGTGGTGTTTTACCGTCATGTTGTGGCGTTTGCTGTCGTGTTGTGGTGTTTTACTGTTGTGTTGTGGTGTTTTACTGTTTTGCTGTTTTGCTGTCATGTTGTGGCATTTGCTGTCGTGTTGTGGTGTTTTACTGTTGTGGTGTTTTACTGTTTTTCGTGTTTTTCGTTCATGTTGGGGTGTTTGCTGTCATGTTGTGGTGTTTTACCGTCATGTTGTGGTGTTTTGCTGTCATGTTGTGGCATTTGCTGTCGTGTTGTGGTGTTTTACTGTTGTGTTGTGGTGTTTTACTGTTTTTCGTGTTTTGCTGTCATGTTGTGGCATTTGCTGTCGTGTTGTGGTGTTTTACTGTTGTGGTGTTTTACTGTTTTTCGTGTTTTGCTGTCATGTTGTGGCATTTGCTGTCGTGTTGTGGTGTTTTACTGTTGTGGTGTTTTACTGTTTTTC
>NC_060165.1:5831507-5873482 GCF_021292245.1 Micropterus dolomieu | reverse complement strand
CTGTTTTTCGTGTTTTGCTGTCATGTTGTGGCATTTGCTGTCGTGTTGTGGTGTTTTACTGTTGTGGTGTTTTACTGTTTTTCGTGTTTTGCTGTCATGTTGTGGCATTTGCTGTCGTGTTGTGGTGTTTTACTGTTGTGGTGTTTTACTGTTTTTCGTGTTTTGCTGTCATGTTGTGGCATTTGCTGTCGTGTTGTGGTGTTTTACTGTTGTGGTGTTTTACTGTTTTTCGTGTTTTGCTGTCATGTTGTGGCATTTGCTGTCGTGTTGTGGTGTTTTACTGTTGTGGTGTTTTACTGTTTTTCGTGTTTTGCTGTCATGTTGTGGCATTTGCTGTCGTGTTGTGGTGTTTTACTGTTGTGGTGTTTTACTGTTTTTCGTGTTTTGCTGTCATGTTGTGGCATTTGCTGTCGTGTTGTGGTGTTTTACTGTTGTGGTGTTTTACTGTTTTTCGTGTTTTGCTGTCATGTTGTGGCATTTGCTGTCGTGTTGTGGTGTTTTACTGTTGTGGTGTTTTACTGTTTTTCGTGTTTTGCTGTCATGTTGTGGCATTTGCTGTCGTGTTGTGGTGTTTTACTGTTGTGGTGTTTTACTGTTTTTCGTGTTTTGCTGTCATGTTGTGGCATTTGCTGTCGTGTTGTGGTGTTTTACTGTTGTGGTGTTTTACTGTTTTTCGTGTTTTGCTGTCATGTTGTGGCATTTGCTGTCGTGTTGTGGTGTTTTACTGTTGTGGTGTTTTACTGTTTTTCGTGTTTTGCTGTCATGTTGGGGCGTTTGCTGTCGTGTTGTGGTGTTTTACTGTTGTGTTTTGGTGTTTTACTATTTTGGTGTTTTACTGTCCTGTTGTGGTGTTTTACTGTCGTGTTGTAGTGCTTCACTGTCGTGTTGTGGTGTTTTACTGTCGTGTTGTGGTGTTTTACTGTTTTGGTGTTTTGCTGTCATGTTGTGGCGTTTGCTGTCGTGTTGTGGTGCTTTACTGTC
Organism: Micropterus dolomieu; assembly: GCF_021292245.1. Classification (NCBI taxonomy): domain Eukaryota; kingdom Metazoa; phylum Chordata; class Actinopteri; order Centrarchiformes; family Centrarchidae; genus Micropterus; species Micropterus dolomieu. The sequence goes on along the minus strand of NC_060165.1, from coordinate 5,872,501 downwards.
GTGTTGTGGTGTTTTACTGTCGTGTTGTGGTATTTGCTGTCGTGTTGTGGTATTTGCTGTAAATTTATGCAACCTTATTGTCTGGCATGCTGTTGAGACTGTAGTTGATGTTGAGCAATATCAAAAATCTAAAGCCTGCACAATTGGAAATGGGAACATATAAGGTAGCATTTTTCGATAGGGCAGCGCAAATCTAAAGACTCAGTACTGCTACAGTAGCAAAACGGCAGCATTTTTAGGTAGCATTTTTGACATAAATCATCAGCACCGGTTTTCAGCTTAATCAGCCATGACCGATGACTGGGCCGAGCGTTTTATGCCAGTCACATTGAACGTTACACACATGCTGGGCTGCACGGTGTTTCACATCATGCACAAAATGGCACGGACAGAAACGGCTTCTGTCACAGGCGCACACACAAACACACACACTAAAACATGTCTTAGGCATGAAAGATATTCACTGGAGTGAAGAAGACACAACGCTCGCAATTCACACCTACAGAGAAACACACAGAAAGAGACTCTATCTTACATGACCTTAAAAGACATGGTGGATATTTTAAATCACGTACCAGATGAAGCAACAGTGAACAGTGTCTCTGTGTGTGGTTCTCCAGCTGCACAGTGGCGCAGAGGAAAGCGCTCCAGGGGATCATAAAGGTCGCACACCAAATCGTCGGCTGCCCTTTCCCTGTCTGGAAGAACTACATTGTTTCTGATGCCTCAGGAAAGCACAAAACCACCGTTAGAACATTAAATTCTGCCATAAAATAATTCACTAATGGAGTTTACATTTTATTTTTACTTTTACAAGTTACAAGAGCCTGTGCTGTATTGCTGAATGAATGATTATATAATTATAATGAGTATATCTGTTGTTTTTATGTTTTCTTTGTTTTTATATTTTATTACCTGTCTTGCACTGAAAAAGTAATCCCCTTAATTTTGTTGTACTTGTGTTGATATTCTATTCTATTCTGTGAGAGGAGATGTAAGATGTGTTTCCATGGCATTCAGCTATTGCATTCCCCCTGGTGGCTGCCACAGTACCTGCAGCCACATATATATAAGGACATTGAGGACTCAGGATTTTATTTCAAGACCAGTCAAGACCATAACTTTGGAAATATCAATAAATTGGTTGTGCATTATCTGATTTATTTGTTAACATTCTAACTTTGATTGGATGTAAAACATATTGCCTCAAATGCAACCAATAACCCTAATTAAGAATGTGTTCTTACTGTTAATGACTGTTACCACTCCCCGCGATCTTAAGTGTTGAATAAAGATGCTTATGTTGATTTCAGCTCTCAGTGTTTGTATGTGGGTGTTTTAATGGGAATGTGGATCTTTCAGATCAATTTGAGAAGTACCTATGATCTCGTTACACAGTTTATTGTGTATCATGTAATGTGGGGAACTGGTCTTGGTCTCGACTTGGTCTCAGCCCCTAAAAGTCTTGGTCTTGTCTCGGTCTCGATAAAGTCTGGTCTTGGTCTTGACTTGGTCACGGTTTGGGCGGTCTTGACTACAACACTACAACATATACAGTACAGACAATAACAGATGTGATTCCAGTGTAGAGACATGTTTATGAATTGAGAGAGGTTATTACATTTGGTATGAAAGACCTTTTACAAATGTTCTTTGTTGCTGCAGCTGCTCTATACGTGAATTTTTTTTTAAAATCAAGGGTCGTGTATTTGTTTTGGTGTGTTTGTTCTGTGATGCTCCTTTCTCTCTCGTCTGTCTCTCTCAGATAGTTGTCCTTCCTACTTTCAGGTGTGCCTGATTAATGTAAGTTCCAGGGGGAGGTTGAAAAGCCTTTGGAAGTCACAGCAGGCGCTTGAGACCACAGTGCAGTGCACATCAGCAGTTGCAACCTCGTATGAGCAGTAAGCATCTTCCAGCCAGCTCAACAGACAGTGAACCGAACACTGGCTTGGCTTGTGGCGTGACACTCAGTGATTGCTCAGCGATCAGTGGGTCAAACCACAGTTCAGACACTGCATGGAGTGGTGCGCCTGGCCTGGTACAGTTAGTGCAAAGCCATGTTTTTGGGTTACCCACCTCAGTATAGGAAGGACTTTTGAGTATCTTATTTTTGCTTACAGCTACAGCCTAAGTGCTTGTAAATTGTTGCCCTCTCAGTTTATTTTGAGAAAGTTGTTGTGATATGCACCCAACTATGGTTTTCTGTCTTTTGCCCTGTTTTGTTTTAGGTTGCTGTTGCCTCACAAGAGATGGATAGATATAGATTGATAGATATTTAGAGATACATAAATAGTTAGGAAATGATATGTGTATATATAAATCCTAAGGCACATCTGTGTAATACCCATGCTGTCTGATCAGCATCTTGATATGCCACACGTATGAGGTGGATGGATTATCTCGGCAAAGGAGAAGTGCTCACTAACATAGATTTTGACAGATTTGTGAACAATATGTGGGAAAATTTTGTTGTCATTTTAGTCTTTGGAAAAAATATAATTTAAGCATACCCTTCGATCATTTAAGTGGTTATAATTACGTTATTACTTGTGTCATTTTGTTGAATGCTTTTCAGGCTTCGGAGGATGGAGACTGTGGAGAGGATAAAAGGTGCATTCTAGCTCATATCTGTGGAATAATAATAATAATAATAATAATGCATTACATTTACATAGCGCTTTATCATGGAAACTTAAAGCACTTCACAGTGAAGTGGGGGGGACTCGCCTCAACCACCACCAATGTGTAGCACCCACCTGTCTATAGAGATGTTAAAGTACACCCAGATATGAAATATTTAAGGAAGGAATGAGCCTAACCAGTGTATACTGGAAAACCTTCATGTCAAAGATCAAGACTGAAGAAATAATTGATTCCATGTATATTATAGCATTTTTATGATTATCAAGAAATTGGAGCTAATATTATGGTCCTTCTTCCAACTTCTGCAAGAGATGATGCTAAAAGCTAATTTAAATGGCAACAAAGATTGTTCAAAGAGAAATGGATTCACCTGCTGAGGACATCCTGATGTGTCCTATCTACTGCTATGTTGCTGATTCTATTAGTCCTTGTGGTGGGAAAAAGCATGTTTAAATAAACAGCTCAGGCAAACACTTGTCTTTCTGTGAATTTTATTCAAGTCTTCTGCAGAAGGAACTCACAGGGACACATACGCATCAGAGTGTATCATCTGAGTGAGCTGCAGTGTAACAGCATATGCAGCTTTTATCTTAGTCTCAGGGTTGGAGTACTATCTCATCAGAGGAACATGGTGTTATGAGTCTGCAGTTCTCCTCCCCGACCCCTTGTGTTTATGTTCTCTTCCCTCCCTGTGTCTCCTGTTAGTCTGTCTGTCTCTCTGTGTTGTCTGAGCGTGGCTTCTCACTCTGGGCCTGGCGCTCCACCTCCACCAGCACATCCACATTCCACTAATCAAGACTCTGCAGTATATCAACCCGGTTCTTCACCTCACTCGTCTCCAGATCGTCAGCTTACCTCAGTGGTATTTGTGCTGCGCCCTACAAATCTTGAGTTGCATGTTCTGTTTGTTTCTTGTGAGTTCAATTTACCTTGTCTCTCTGTGCTCAGGATCACTGCCTGCCTGGAGATTCTGCCCCTGCCTGGAAATCCACTCGCTGGTCTCCATTCCCTGGTCTGCTCCGCTCACACCCCGTTTTTCAATAAACTTTAAATTCCTGGATTTAAACCTGCCCCGAGTCCGCTCTTGAGTCTGTTCACCTAGCCTGCCATACACTCAATCCGGATCTATAGAAAGACACCATGTCCAAGGTACATGTGGTGAACCACTTAAAGTCTTGACCCCTCTGGACATATGTTAAAGCATCACACACATTTACCTTTCATTGATCCCATACCCAAGAGGCTGGAGGCCCCTAGTGAGATTAGTTACATGGCAGTGTTTTAAAGATGGTTCTCATGAAATTCCCATTACATCCTATTTTTACTTTTAGGGTGCTTTCACACCTGTAGTTCGGTTCGTTTGGTCCAGACCAAGTGAAAAAAATATAGTTTGTTTGATTCCACATAAGCGAACTGCACCAGAGTTAATATGAAAGCATACAGAGACCACCATCTCCAAGGAGGTCTCGGGCCACTTGTTCAGTCCGGTTTTGGTGCACACCTTAGTGCTGCATTCACACCTGCGTAAACGAACCGCACCTAGGGGGAAAACAGTAGTGCGATTCAACCAAACTAAATGACGATGCCAGGTGTAAAAGCACCCTTAAACTCTTCACCTACACAGCCTTTTCTGTGCGGTTGGCTCAGAATCTCCCTTCCTCATCCGTCACTGTTCCAAGAATTTTAAATAATAAACACTCTCATTAAAAAGTGAATCTTTTCTTAATGTCTGTCCAGATGTTCATAATCTGCTTGGATCCTGTCATTGGCACTTGAGACTATACTGTATTTAAAACAAAATGTGTTTGTCATGAGTAAGGCCCCCTAGTGGGCGCTGTTGTGGTTGACCTGCATTCTGACAACAATCTAACCAGACATTTGGAGGTTCCTGTCAGTGCATGATGGAGGACCTGGTACAAATCCACACCAGTTTTAACTTCTTGTCCTCATAAACTGCATTTACAAACTCTGCTCAGGCAAAAGGAACACCAACAGTCATTGTGATAGATTCTTTGATTTTACTTGGACATTATTTACAGGATGTACATAGTGTTTCATTGAAACAAGAGTGTAAAACTGGCAGACGAAGCCCTCCTTGCTCCTGAGGTCAAGAGATGGCTGACGTACTCTTTAACCAAGATGTGCGTGAAGAACATTTTGCTGATCCATTTTTGTGTTTAGGGGCCAAAAAGTAAACAAAGACTGGTGCCGCTGTATCAGTGGCTCCCACATACAACACACTTTTCACAGAATTAACACAGTAGGATATTTCAGTCAGTCTTAATGGAGATGAACAGTTGAAGCTCTGGTGTATTGGAGACAATTCAATTTCACAAATTCCCCTTCTTGGGGTTTTTTGTTTATGTTCTACGGCTCCAATGCATTATTGTAAAAAGTTAAAACAAAACAAAGCGTATATACAGTTGAACTCAATAGATATATATACATATATATATACATATTATATAAATATAGTAAAATAGATAAAATTACATTGATTTTAACGGTCTTCCATAAATAGATGTTGGACAATAACAGTTTGATGTTAAGTTAGTGTTGGAAGCACAGTGCACCGTCAGATGAGAGGTTCACAACTCAACAGGAGACAAGTCCACGTTGAGCTATCAAGTTCTTCCTTGTGAAACATTTTGAAAGCAGAATACTTCGCAACTATATGTAAAAACACTCAAAATACATGTGACAGATGCTCTCTGTATACTTCTTTGTTGTTGTTTGGTTGTCAGAGTTTGAGAGCACATTTGACTTCTGGTTTTTCATTTTTGCAAGTTTAACAGGTATATTACAACCACTGCATGTGGTCAAATTCAAAGTATTCTCCCATAAAGAAAACATTTTTAAGTTTCCCCCTCCCATTCCAGGGAAGGGGGAACTGCAGGCTCAGTGGCCTCCAGGTCTTGAAGCAGTAGTCTCGTTGCTGCACACGCTACTCCAACAAGATCTTCAGCATGTTATAAAGAGTAAATACAGTTTCAAAGAGTCCTCTTGTGAGATACTCTGCAGCTCCCAGTGTCGTGTTTGAAAAAGCAGGTCCTGCACTATGTTTTACCAGGAAAGCTGATGCTATAAGCAAGGTCATAAAACATTTGTACGAATACTGAATAGGCGGTGTAGTAGGCCTCGCCTGTGAAAACTGACAAATCTGTTTTGTGTGCTGAACAGTAAGTGCTTTTCAATATACAAAGATTCTTCACAAATACATTTTTGGCAAAGTAAAAAAACAACAAATGTTGGAAGGAACTTAATCGTCTTTGAGGATAAACGTTCAAGTCAGTTGCCTCCTGTCAATATTCAGGACATTCGCATACTTTTTCAGCAGGATGTGTTGTTTCCGAGCTCCGAGGTTACAGCCACACTCGTGCGCACGTAATACTGTACGTGAGTGTAAGCTGCATTTTCAACTCTACAACTATATCGTCTCTGATTTGAGGCACCTTCAAATATTTGTTCTCAGCTGTACCATAACTACACAAAACATTAAAAGCAAAAACGACAACAAAAAAGGTTAGGATAAAAAGAGGAAAAACAAGGAAAACACCATCTCTGTGGCCTATAACAGCGTACTGTACAAAGTTCGGATACATTCTCTTGGAATGGCATGGTTCGTCGCTCAGGAAGTCAAAGGCGAGCATCAAGTGAGTTCTTGTGTTTTTCATTTTACAATAGGTTTCTGATCTTTGTTGGTTGCGCGGCTGTAGCAATCTTGCGCTGAGAGCCTCCCTCTCCTCGACAGGCCCAGCAGGAGGTGGAGCTTTAGTGTCCGTCGGCTGAGTCCGAGCTGGCTGAGGCATTGTGGACCCAGTCCAGGATGATGAGGATCATGCTGCCGATCATGACCACGAAGCCCAACAGCAGGAAGGCAGTGGCCTGGACAGGAGAACAATTTCACATTTAGCTAAAGTGTTCACACTGAGTGACGTGAAAAGCTTGGCAGTATGCATATTCACTTTCTTGCAACAGTCTCTCCTAATTCTCTAACGTCCCTGTAGATGTAAGATCTCACTCCTTACCCCGATCTTCTGCACAGACTTCATGGACTCTTTCTTCACCAGTTTGATGTAGAAAGCCGAGGGCAGGATGAAGATGAGCATGGCAGCAGCAGAAGCGCCTGTGTGAGGGGAGACATTTGGAATTTTAGCCTCATTTTGTATTTGAGACGCTTTTTGTGGCATCATATGCATTAACACGCTCAAAGACACCCACCGATGACGCCAAAAATGTCCCTGATGCTGGGGACAAAGATGACCAGGGCGTTGGTGCTGGCCAGCAGGGCCACAGTGATGATGGTGTGGCGGATCCAGCTGAATTCCTTAGAGGTGCACAGGAGCTGGTTTACAGAGGTACGAATCTACAGAGAGAGAGAGGGACAAAAAGAGAGGTTATCCTTTATGATCCCCTAAAATCTTGTGCCAGCAATAATCTAAGATGTGCTCGATCTCTTTGATACTTACAGGGAAAAGCACCACGGGGACGGTGAGAGTGACGGCGGCCAGCACAGCCAGGCGGACGATCAGCAGCAACACATCATCCTTGTAGATCTTAGAGTAGGTGTGCAGCAGCTCAGACTCCACGTTCACTGTGTTGAAACACAGAGACCTTTTAGACCTGAAGCATGCGCAGCACGATTCACGAACGCAATATGTGACACGTATAGAAAGAAGGGTGCTGAGTGTAACCTTGCTGTTGGCAATGCAGTCGAGAAAGTGGCTGATCGTCAGTAACATCAGAATACGCTACCCCTGATATCTTAAATAAAGATGGTATAATATAGTATTTCAACATGCTCCGCATCTCCGTACAGTACACATGGAGTGAGTAGTAGTACAATTATAAAATGATTCTGTGGTGGGAGCATTATTTGGTGGATCACAGACTTCCAGAAGGACAGAAAGCAGCATGTTAAGCTGGGAAAACATCTCTCTGACTTCAGGACCATCAGTTCTGGATCCCCTCAGGGCTGCATTCTTTCCCCTCTTATCTTCTCCCTGTACACCAACAGCTGCACCTCCAGTCTCCAGTACGTAAAGCTCCTGAAGTTTACGGATGACACCACCCACATTGGGGTAACACATCTCGCTTATTAACTGCCTGAAGGACATCAAGAACTGGATGGACAGTAACCTCCTCAAACTCAATAAAGACTAAACAGAACTCATGGTGTTTGCCCCACAGTCACTTCTCAAAAAGGTTGGTGACATCACACTGGACGTGGATGACTGCTCAATCTCTGCATCCCCTCAAGTACGCAACCTGGGTATCTTCAGATTCAGATCTTCAGAACATCTCCAACTCTGCAGCTGTTACCCTCATCCACTCCTTCATCACCTCCCGACTTGACTATTGTAACGGTATCATGTTCGGTCTGCCCAGCAAGGCTACTGACAGACTCCAGTATGTCCAGAACTCTGCAGCAAGGATGCTCGACCACACAGAACTTGGACTTCACATCACTCCCATCCTGAAGAAGCTCCACTGGCTGCCATTTAAGTCCTGGATCAAATATAAAATCCTCCTACTGACGTACAAATCTCTCCATGGACTTGCACCTCACTACCTCACAGATCTACTCCATCCCTACACTCAGTCGCGGTCCCTGTGGTCCTCTGACAATTTTTTGCTTAAGTTACTTACTTACTTAACGCAGAGGTTTCTTCTAAATTTACATTGCATTGCAGGCTTAGTGTGCAAATAAACCTTTCTCAAAACATTTCTTGATGCAAGCCATTTTTCAGAACATTTTTAACAAATGCTTTCAATAAGTGGTGGCTACATGTCCCCGGTGTCCCCACTGTAAATGACCCTCCCTACTGCTACAGCTACTCCTTGCTTACCGCCTCACCTCCACTCTCCTCCTGCTCTCTCTCTCACTCGGCCCTGTCACTTTGTCTGTCTGCTTCGCTTCCACATGCCTCCTCTGCCTGTCGGCTTTACTCCTTCAGGCGCCTGTGCCTGCACTACGCAGGGTACTGCAGCTGATGTTAAAGCTACTGCAGCCCCGGTAGCAAATATCTGTTATTTTTCGCGCATTTGGCGGCAGCCGTCTGAAGAATGGGTTTTTTTTTTCTGGTCCGCAACGCAAGAAACAGAGAGCAGAGGGGGTGGGGGCTAGTAAGAGATGTGATTGGGCCGGCCCAGTGTCAGTATAGAAAATTACCCAATGGGTCGCTGTCCATGCTTTACGGCCGATTGTTGGCCCGTTTTTAAAAACCAATTAGGCCTATATAAATAAATAATTTACGTTACACCCAAAGGTGCGTCATCCGGTAAGCCGGATTATCAGTCCAGCCCTGGCGAGAGTGGTAATAATAATAATAATAATAATGTATTTGATCACTACATTCATGGATTCAGGCAATTCAGTATTATGTTGCTTGGCTGTGTGAAGCTGAAGGTCATTTTGCATGTGAAACAAAAAGTATTTAAACCATTTATTTTAATGTCCCTCTCCTTGGTGCAGTCAGTTATTCAAAATATATCAGAAGTGCTCCTTTTTTTCCACTTGAGCCCCTGCCCCCCAAAATGTCCGTGCACGTCCCTGTTCCAGAACATTCCTGTGCACTAACTCCTGCCATGACAAACAGGTGGCACACTGATCAGCTGCATCAGGTGGGGTTTTTCACAGTCTTGGACAGGCCTCAAGTTTTGTCGGGAGCGGTTTGTTCCAAGAGGGACACTCATTATTTAATTTAGACCTTGAAGCACCTTCCCTTAACTTTGGATGATTGATTTGCTTTGACATTTCCAATTCAGGAACAATGGCCGCTTGTAAACCCACACTGTTACGATTAACTCTTTGTTGCTTTCTTAAGGTAAAGGTAAAAAAATCAAAAAACATGTTAGGTTCTTCAGTCAGTGCCATTGACCTAGACACTGATAAAGATCTGGAGTTGGTCCCCGGGCACTCCACAGTGGCTGCCCACTGCTACCTTAAGGAATGGGTTAAATGGGGAGAATGAATTTCGCTATATGTATGAGTATGTGACTATAAAGTACCTTTACCTTTAGGATTATAGAATCTGCTTCATGTCAAAACTGGTCAGCTAAATGCCTGCCACCCATTGGTGTAGTCTACGTGATACGCAGGTATACGTCGTATACCCACTAGGAATGTTCAAAGATTTCCGGATACCTACTTAAAATAGCGAGATGATACATAACATCGTTTTGTGACAGAACTTTCACACGGGGTTAACCCTAACCCACAGAAAACGAGCCAGATGAGGCTGATGCTAACGTAACGTTACCTGGTGAGTGAAAATAGTATATAGGCCTATGTTATCATTAACACTATCATTAACGGAACTGTAACAGCATTGTTGGTTTATTGAATTGAAACTAGAACTAAGTAACTAACGTTTTTGTGGTGGATCAATGAATGCGGGATAGTGTGTGTGTGTGTGTGTGTGTGTGCAGTAGTAGCAGTTCCTGGATGCTTGCTCATGCATTTAAGCTGATACAGTACATAACCTACGTTTGACAATGGTTTTTGTCATGGTTTTTCCCAAGTGAGCTTGGGAGGATGTGGACAACTTTTGGTGTCCTCAGTGCTAATATTCTGTAATGAATGAGTTTGGGTGATAGAACTGCACATAGGCCTGTGTTCATTGTTATTACTGCTACTGAAAAGCCTCAGCTTTCCATCATTGTTAATAATAGTTGCAACTTGCACTGTGAAATGTGCATTGAAAATTGCCAGATGATAAAACCAGATTCATATAACATCTAAGGCTAAATGTAGCTCCTAACTGGCTGAGTTAGATGGTGATTAACACTAAACATTAGACATTTCCACCATAAATTGGTGCTGAAAATGTCTCCAGAATGCAGGAAATTAAACGTTTAATGATCAAAATCTTGACCCCCCAGTCGTATACTCATCAATGAATATTTCTTTAAATGCTATTAAAATATCTTCTAGTCTTGATCTCGTGACCCCAATATTCTGGATTGTCACATCTCATATGCTAAGTGTTTTGTCACAACTCTAATCTGAACCCTAAAATGTCACACACACTGTGTGACGCCCTTTCCCACCTGTAACTGTCATTGGCTGTTAAAGTCTTTGCGTTGTTGATAACACATAGCCTAAGCAGTCCTTCAGAATGCTCTCTATTACATGTAAATGCATACAGTATTTATTAGTGAGAATAGTGGCGCTCATGGGACGTCACGCTGGGATGGGGGAGTATGAGGCTGGGAGGGAAAAATCACAGTATACTCACTAGAAAAAAAACTAGACTACACCACTGCTGCCACCATACATTCAACCACACATTAAATGATGGTTTAGACTCACAGTTGAAGGTCAGATATCCGAAGAGGGCGGCCAGCAGGTACATGATGAACATGGCCAGGAAGGACACATTGGCAACGCCCTGCATCTTTCTGCGGGAACGGCTGTTTGGAGAAGAGGGGATGTTTCATTTAGACACTAGAACACAGTTTTTATTATTTAAACTCTTGAGTTTAAAATAAATGTGAAAACGCTGATAAGAAAGCAGCTGCTGTTTAAAGTTTGGGTGAACATGATGAAATGAAAGCTGCGTGCACTCACTCTTTGAGCTCCTCGTACATGGGCAGGATGGCAGGGTGGCACACGAAGGCGAAGGTCAGAATAGGAACAGCGTAGACAGTCTGGAAAAAATGTACTTAATTTAGTGAATATGTCACCAAAATATTAGATCCAATTTTTGTTTTAGTTTAAATTTCAATTCTCCAGATGTTTTGCATCTCATTTCCTCACCTGAGAGTTGTAGACAAAGTATTTTGGTGTGCATGCGTCCTCGCTGTAGTCCACAGCGGTAGTGTTCTGGTCGGATATGTTCAGTACTTTGCTGCTGTTTTTGTTCAGAGCATGGAAGTCGTGCGGCAAAGGGCATGGGATCTCGAACTTCTTGATGATCACCTGGAGGACAAGATAACAGATTTTAAACTAAACGAGCTAACATTTTGGGCTGATATTCAGTAGAACTTTATTTTCTTTCTGGTTAAAAAGCCTTTGAAACTGCATGTAACTCATCATGGGAAGCAAAAACCCCTGAAACCAGACCACTGTGAGCACCTGAAGCCCAATCTTAAAAAGATACCAAAGAAAGCCAAAGTTCAGTAGTTCATTTTGTTCTGTTACAGTGTTTTATGACTCTAGCTAGTTGTATTTCCCTCAGATTTCATGGAAAAACTGAAATTTGTCTCTGACTAAGACTCAACAGGCTGGCTCGTGATAAAACGGTGTGTGTAGGAAATACATTTCTGTGTGGAGGGAACAGGTGGGTTTTACTCACCACAATCAGAAAGAACACCATGCAGAGCAGTGACAGACCACTGGTGTAACCGAGGTAACCTGTGGGCGTAAAAGAGTTTATTACTATTTTAAGACTGCAGAATCAGAATCTTTTTTGGTTCTTTTATTATTTCACAAGTCTTTCTCACACACACACACACACACACACACACACACACACGCACACACACACTTTTCTTACCCAAGTTCCTGAGCAGTGACAGAGGCAGGATTATAACGAGTGTCACCAGCAGCACCAGGTAGTTACCGTTAGTGTACCATTCCCTGAAACACAACATTACGGAACAACATGTTAGTGATACAGCTGAAGTCATTAATTAATCATTATGTGACTGGAGATTTATGTTTCTTTGTCAAATGTATAACATTGTAGTTTAATTTAAATTAGATTTTTCATTTTTTATTTTTACAAAGTTCGAAATGCAAGCTATACTTTGTAATGTACACGATAAATCATAAATAATTTGACAATTATTTTCCCACGCGTCCTCATCTAATTTTAACACTGGAACAACTTCAGAGCTTCAAAGTCAAATTTCTTACCCTGCATTGAAACACAAAGGCAGGAATATTATATATGTAATATATGTGACATATTCGTATTTAATGAAAGGTACTTTTTGCAGTAGGAAAGATGAGAAAAGCTATATATTTTATAATTTTTTGTCATCTTTTTCAGGACACTAGTGTCTTTGATCACATATACAGTCATCTTTCTCCAAGCTGAAGACACACTGAGTAACCAGCACGACATGTAAACTAATTTACACTAAAACAGACTTCACTGTGCAGAAAACCTCACATTCCTTTCACATCTTCTGATTAGCAGTATGTGAAGCTTCAGGTCTGATCAAACGCCTCAGCTGCTGCTCTGACACAGCTTGTCGTCGGAGATTTAACCAACATCTGTATGTCAGCTGACACAAACGTGGCCTGCGCAAGATGACTGCATCACTCGCACAAATAGATTTAACAAAGCAGCACTGAGGAACCGAACCACATCAATTTTTTAAACATGAAACGAGGTTGCGGTGAGCTCATCCCGCGCTATGTCTCGATGTGGCACCAGCTGCTTCTTCTAAAAGGGCTCTTTGAAGGGCCGCTCGGAGAGACTGAGCACTGTCCGTTCCTATTAAAGCACCCAGACCCCCCTCCTCTCCTCCAACAGAAGGACAAAGACGCTTTGGCTGCCAGTTGAAAAATAACTGGCAGCCATTTTTCTTGATGTGCCACTACACCTCGAGTGCCTCTTTTTATCTAATTTAGAATGAAATTCTTTTTCTGTTCTGTCTGGGAAATGTGTTTGTTAGTAAAGTTTCCCAACACGTCAGCATTGACCCTGCAAATGTTCCTTTTGGGATGTGTAAACTAGGTTGTATTGACATTAAGTTAATAGTTAAAGCTGCAAAACTACTAAACAAATGGTGGGATGGTCAGGTCCTAATCACTACAAAAATCCAATCGAAATTGTTCCTTAGCCTGAGGCTGATGCCCACAGATTTCTTAGAAATCTGGTCAGACTTGTTGGAGAGGTTCCAATCTCCCCTAAGGGACTCACAAAGTTCAACATTATTTAGATTTGATTTATTTATAAATGTTTAATATTGAGGTGTGACATTTATATTAAACAAGATGGAGTTTTTTTTCAAAAATATATCCGTGTGTGTTCTGTTCTGGATTTTGTTTATCTGCTAAACTAAACTAAAATGTATCAGTATGAAAATTATATAAACAGTTGGTATTTTTTTTACTGGAAAGCCCTAAATAATGTGTCCTGTTAGGACGCTGAAAATTAAAGCTAACCTGTTGATTTTTTGGCCACTAATAGCGCTGTGGAGCAATGTTGTGGAGCAATGTTTTCTCGATTAATCGCTTATTCGTGGTGGAAAATGTCTGTGTTTCCCAAAGCCCAAAATGACGTTCTCAAATATCTTGTTTTCTCCACAACCCAAAGATATTCAGTTTTTTTTTAAAATACTCAAACCAATCACTTGATTATCAAAATAGTTGTTGATTAATTTAATAGTTGACAACTAATTAATTAATCGTTGCAGCTCTCCCTGCAGGTGATCAAATGTGTTTTCTGAGTTTGGAAGCTAATAAAATATTTGGTCACTCACTCATTGGTTCCCACAAAGGACTGAATGACAATGGGCAGCTCGTATTTGACGATGTAGAGGTAGCTTGACATGGCTGTAAAGACAAAAACTGCAGTTAGTACATTTCCCTGTAAAATAAGCCCAGTCCTGTCCATGAAGGGAACTCCACTAATAGTGTGATGTCTAATATTTGGTGAGGGGCTGAGTCAGTCCAATGGAAGGAAAAGGAAGTTGCTTCTAGAGAACAAGAACAAGAACACATGCAGAATGACTCGTGTTTTTTATGGAAGCTACTCTGACTCAAATACACACACTGGGTTTTGTCTGCTGAGCTTTTTTCCCTGTGCAGTCAGTTTCAGAGGGAGTTTTAGCTCATGGAATAAACACATGGTGGATAAATATAGAAAAAAGTAAGACTAAAAATAAGTTTTCTTTGATTTTAAAATGCCAGTGTCCCACCTCCAATATTCTGCATGGTGATGGAGCAGGAAGCGGCCAGTTTCCCCGGCATCCCGAAGGCTTTGTAACCCAGCTGCTCGTACACCAGTGCACCTGTGAAGAAGAAGTACAGAAAGAAAATAAGATTTGGCATTCAGAAGGACTTAAAGAAGCCACTGGGGAGTAAGGAAGGATACCTGACTGACTCACCTCCTTCATTGGCCGTCTTCAGCAGCAAGTGGACAGAATATAAGGAGAAAATGGCGACAGCTGAGAGGAGAATCCTGTAAACAGACAAGAGGGAACTTTAGCTGATTGCAAACAAGGCGCAAATATAATTATACACAGAAATTGGTCCTGATTGATGCTGAAGTGGTGCGCTTTTACGTGTGATAATTTTTAGAATGAACACTTGTATTGAACATGAGGCTTTAAAGGCCAATTCAGTGACAAATGTATTTTCTGTGCTGCGGTAAACAAACCCATTGACATTTAGCTAACGTGAAGGTCAGACACTCCTTTCCTGGAACCATAGAAGATGCCTTCTAGTGACTCAGATCATGTCTTTTGGAAGGAGGACAAGATGATTTCATAAATTTCTGCTTATTTCAGGAACTCAACATGTACGTTTCTCAAAATACTGATATTCGTTTCAAGAAAAGTGATTATGCCAAACTATCTGCTTTGGAATTAAAAAAGGAATTTCAGCAATCACAGAATTTGGACCCTGGGGACTTTCAGACCCAGCAGTCTGAAGATTATCACTTGTCATTTTCTCACAATTTGTCATTGTGATCAGCAAAGAAAACCTTGAAGGCAGCACCGGTGTGCTGGTTCTTTCAGTCACAAGCTGCATCAGCAAGGTTGCAAAGGGCAAAAGGTTTCCCTGTATGGGATCCTCTGAGCACGCTACAGAGCCAGCACTTAGTGCCCGGGCATTATTAGTCCAGGTGAAAATTAATGCCCAGGCCATTTGAGACCAATGCTGTAAAGACTCCTCGCGGCATGTGACCATCCAGCTCCTTTTAGCCTCTGACTGGCAGCTCACCTGCCTGCCTGCCTCTGACATTATAATCACTCGTATCTTATCGCTTCATACGCTGCGACTCAACAAATATATGCTTTGGATGACCTTTTTCGGGCAGTCAGTTTGTTCTGCCAGAGATTAGCTCGCTTTTTGTAACTGTTATTGCTGATGAGACGAGCAACATACTGCGTATTAAGAATTGGATTATCCGGCTATCTGGCAGACGTAAGGCTCAGATTGGTCAGCTGCAGGCTGACATTGAGGCACGGCGTGCGCCATTCATGATCTGCGAACGCATGTTAGCTTTCCGCTTATGTAACCGTGGCCCAAATGCAGTGGGATTAGCTCAACTAAGCTGATTCTCCTGCCACTCCCTGTGTTTCTATACTGACATACAACTGCCAATTGATAGCACCACAAGTATAGTAGTTTACTATGAGTAACAGAAAAAGACACTGTACTGGTCTTTCATTGGCTGGTTATTGGCACCTGAGTGCTTCACATCGTGTCTCGGGAGATAGTAAGATGATTTGGAGTCAGTGCTGCTTGTGCCTCTTTAGAAAGTATTTCTTAACTTGACTTAAGAAAAAGTGTTGTTATAAGTGTGGGTTTCCTAAGGAAATTCGGCTCAGAAATGTGAGAAACCACTAAGTAACTGACACTAATGCAAAAGATGGAATCCAGATGACAAACAATGTGAAAAACAGCTTACATGGGCTGCAATCTGTGAATGTTGTAATTCAATGCACTGGATAACCAATAGGGGGAGCTCTCATCAAAACCCATAATTTGCCCTGAAGAGAACTTCTTTTCTCTTTTTCCCACTTTCTCTCCACAGTTGTATCTACAGCAAACATGACAGCAAATACTTAAACTGTTGCAATGACCACTAGTAAACTATTGACCCTGTTGTAGACTACAGCTTAGGGTGAAGCAAATACACACACACACACACACACATCTGGCAGGAAAAAAACACATCTTGCAGAGGTTCAGTACATCATGACCTATATCAGACAAAACCACATTGCGTGGTTGTTTTCTTAAAGACATCACCCTCTGTGACTGTATTCTCTCTGATGCCTGAAGGTGCCTTGTAGATGTTTATGCCATGGTATTACCAGTCAAATCACTATTCATTTATGTACTTTTTTACTTCTAAAGTCCTGCTCGTAAAAAGGCCAAAATACTTTCAAAGAGAAAAGAGGAAAAGATCCTAATTAATCCTGAATACAAAAGATAAAAACGTACACAAACAGGGCGATGCCAGTGTTGGCCATAGCGTAGGACAGACCCAGGATGCCACTGCCCATGATGGCATTGCCCAGGTTGAAGACGGACATGCCAAAGGAAGCATTGCCCTGGTGCTGTGGGGAAATTAAAAGGTTCAGAGTTAGGAAATTAGAAAAAAAAGACATGTGATCAAAGACGATACTTTTGTTGGAGGATGGCAGAAGCTCTTACATATTCGGTCTCATACTTCTTCTTGCCCAGGTTGTGTTCAGGGAGGAAGTTTTGACTCTCTGCCTCCACGTCAGAGTATTGGCTTAAAAAGAAAATAAAGGACAGAAGAATTTAGATAACGGAATGTGGTTTATGTAGACGTACATGATTTACAGCTCAGAATTATTTCCCTAACATTTTGTGTGTTCAGGTATATTTTACAGGCAGCCTCACCCGTTGACCTTCTTAGAACAGGGATACTCATTGCTGTTGGTGCTGATGCTGTCTTCTTCGTTGGAGACGTTCAAACGGCTCATCTCAGTTTTGGCAGTGGGCTGTTTCATGCTGTACATTTCAGAGCAGAAAAGAGGAGCACATATATATATTTTAATTTCTGTCTGTGCGCGTTCACGTTCTCTTTAATGATCAGTATAGTCAGCAGGCGCGCACCGCAGACGCTCCTCAGATCATGTGACTGTTTATACAGGGGGGAGGAGGTAGAGGAAAGGGGGAGGGGGTGACGCACCGGCAGTGGAAAAATACCAGACCGGCACCCGACATCACCTCAGCGCCGCTGTAAACCATGAATGACAAAAAAAAAGCCGCAGTACGCGCCGCTGACTTTGCGCACATTTCCCTCCGAAATACATTTGAAGTGAAATGTAAAAAGGGTGTGTCAGCGTCTTTTACCCCTGCGCAGGACATTTTTAAACACATATAAAGTAGAATGAGATGACAACAAGGCAAAGCTTTGTGTGGATATTCTAAATCTGACATTCTTATAAATATTATATTTTCTCTTGGCTGAACAGTGCGCACATGTACATCCACCCAGAGCCCAAAAGGCGTTACCCCAGATCCATTTCATAACATGATTTCCATGGCCGGCTCCAATGGAAACAATGGCACGTGTTGTCCCTTTATGGGCATCGCTTTCCATTTTGCGCAGAGGCTTGCGCTCTGGTTCACTGGACTAGAGCCGGTGCAAATTACACACAGATACAGCTTTAAATTACCTCCTTTTCTCTCAGATTTTGTTTAAACTCTCTGTATTCCTGTGACATAAGTTCTAGCACTGTACGTCACACTGCTTCATTATTTATTTATTTGGACCAGGACTGACCTGGTAAAGAATTACAGGTAATATGGCAGGAAATGGACTAATGAGATTCAAAATGCAAACCAAGGACAGATAATGAAAAAATTATGTACAAATAACAAGCCAAAAAGTGTAATATCTTGTCATGCAGCTCAGATAGACTATGCCGCCTACACTCGGTAATTTTCTGACAGACAGTCTGTAAATGACAAGATGCCGGCGTTCTTACCTTATGAAGATGTGGCAGGATGCCTGTAAAATCCTCTCAGTATAAAAAGAAACAGCAAATGTCCTGACGATTTCTTCACAAAAGCCGAGTGATCCTTGAGTGTATTTAGGTTAAATATGAATAAATTGAAGAATGAATGGATAGGCCTGTTACCAGACGGGGTCTGATTCAAAACACTAGCTGAAACAGTTCAAGTAACGAACAAATACACTCTGACCGAAGTGTAAAATGAAAAGAATTTGAATTTGAATCTAATTAAACCAAATTCCCAGAGTAGCGATATGCTCGGAGAGAAGACCCTGTTCTGTTGGAGGAGGGGTGGGGAGTCACCCTTTTATAAAGATGAGCATTGCATCAGCCCTCATCTACAAGTAAAGAGGATGAGGCGTGGCCTGTATGAGGTGGAGACTTTTTACGCACAGTGACGTGCTTTTGTATACAAACAGAGCCCTGACCTAGAGACTCTCCCCTGGAAAACCACAGGGATCCTCCAGTACATCTTTGCAATAGGTGTTATCAAGAATACCATAAAAATAGGCTACTACAATAACACCATATGAGGTCAAGACATAATCCTTCATAACCAACATAACCATTCATCATTACCACAGACAGTAATTGCATAAAATATTTCTATGTGTTTAAATCCTTCTGTGATCATTATAGGAACATCAAAAGTCACCAAATGATTATTAAATCTGTAGAGGACAAGCTTTGTACTTAATAAGATAATAAGTTAAAACTTTTGATATGAGTAATACTACTAAATAGGACTGTACTTCCCAGCTTTTTTTTTTCAGATGCACCCGCACAGCCCTGTCACATGAACTCAAGGACCCCTTCATTGATTCCACCCATCATGTTCCAAACATATTCATTTGAAGTGATTATTGATTATATAAAAGTGATTTATTTAGTTACAGTAATGTTTTTGTAAATGTTATGTTTTGTAGTTTTGGTCAAGATTGCATTTGTATTACTACTACTGTTGCAACCATTTATCCACTAGGCTACTTTAACTGTTACAACTAATTAACCATTAAAGGGGCTATATGTAGTTTTAATGAAATTAATCATTGTAACCTGCTTTTTTGGTTGATTGGAACAGCCACTATGCTGTGTCCTATGTGAAGAAATCGGGTTAGATTTTATGCAAAATCCATCAACTACGTAGGCTGTGACATTCATCCTCCCATTCATGACTCCCAGCACAACACAAAGTTTGCTGCTTCGCCAGACTCTATGTAAGGATGAAAAACAACAAAAAGGTTTTACATGCTGAAGCCCGTCAGGCCAAATGAGAATCAAATCGATATCGGGTCAAAACACGGTCAACATCGGAGAGGCATTTGAATCATCTAGAGGGCTCTGCTTTCTTTTGGATATAAAAACTGACCAAGAGTTGGCTTTCATCCTACTAGACAGGTTATCTAACATTACTGCAAAGCATGTGATTTTGTGTTTTAGTTGACTCAAGTTAGATAATGCTAGCTTGCTGGCTAACACTGACCAGTTGCTAACGTTATCCGTTGCAAAAGTCAGTCGCTGTAACTTAAGTTACCCACATAATACATAATAATGCAGCTTGCTAACTATTCCTTTAAGCATTTCATCCATTACTTTTAGCTAACTATTTAGACCACATTTCTAGCTTGCTAACAAGTTTTCAGACACTTTCAATTGCAAGATGTAGAGTTCAGGTGTTAACACCTGACTCATTATGTGGAAAAATCTAATTATAAATTTTGTTCAAATTAGTTGAGCTTGTCCACAATCTTTCCATGCAGCTACCATGTGGCGACTGCAAAGGCACGCTGGGAATCACTTCTACAGTACAGATATACTGTAGCCTATATGATGTGTGTTCTTTTCATATTTGTTATAGGATATTGCACTATTTTATAAGGTACGAATAAGGTTTACAGTCCCTTGATGATCTCCAGAGATGCACTGTCGAACAAAGGTAAAGTGGACTCAAAGTGGCCTGAAAGTCTGTCACTCCAGATCAGGGTGTTAAGTGGAGCTTCAAAGCAGACCTCCCTGTCTGAAGGAGATTACACACAAATGCTGTCATGTGACAGCAGCCATCCTGATCCTCATTCACGCAGTTGGCTGTCCTCGCAGATCAGGTGAAGGTGTGTGTGTGTGTGTGTGTGTGTGTGGGAGTGAAATCTTCCACAGCTCTGGTTTCTAGTTTATTATTAATGCTGGGATGACTGAGAACTGTACAGCCTGTTAACTATCAGGCAGGTTTACATTCTCAGCTTTGATGCTGATAAATACTGCTAATACTACAACTTTACACTGCTACTGTGCAAACACTCCTAAACATAGTACACCACTGCAAATCTTCTCACTGTGTGTACTATAACAACACTATTACTACTAATCCACTGTTGTTGCTGCTGGACAGCTACATGTACTGTTACTGCCAAAATATAATTACTACTGTCATTCCAGCTACAACAACCTTTACTATACTACTACTAAGTACTACTACTTGTTGTACTACTTCTACTACCTCTACCATGTGCACTACAGTATTTCTAGTATTTCTACGACTATTATTCAATTCAGTTTTATTTACATAGCGCCAATTCATAACAAAAGTTATCTCATTGCACTTTTCATGTAAATCAGACCGTAGGCTGTACTCTTTGTAATATTTCTACACTGTATATGACCACTACTAATCAGAAATCAGTATCAGAATTAGAAATACTTTATTGATCTCAGAGGGGAAATTCTTTTGTCACTACTACTACTGCTAGTACTTGTACTATTACTACTATTACATTTACACATACTACTTCAAATATTTGCACTACTACTTCTACTACCTGTACTTCTACTATTTCTGTTTCTATTGCAACTACTACTACTACTACTACTACATACCGATGCTTGTACTACTACCTTTAATGGAATAGCAAGCTAGAAATGTGGTCTAATATGTGCACTATGTCTAGTACTAGTACTAGTACTAGTAATACTACTACTAATACTACTTGTAGCCTACAACTATGACTATTAATTGTATTACTACTACTACTACTGCCACTGCTACCTTTGCGGTACTAATTCTAGTACTTTTACTACTACTTCTACTAGTGCTATCATCACTACTACTACAACAACTACTACTACTACCACTACTATTTGTACTACTACTTTGGGTATTACTCCTACTTCTGCTAGCATCACTAATCATCTGTCATAATGATGTAATGATTATATATTAGTGCAGTGATCCCTGCAGGGGTGTAGGTAGGAGGTTCTCTTGCTCTGTCTCTTCAGAGTAATCAGAGGTCAGGGGTCAGAGGTCACATACAAAATTCAGCAAGCTCATGGATACCTCAGCAAGATGCATGATAAAACCTGAACACTCCATCCAGTTGTTACTTAACTTTCTTCTCTGACACATTATGCAACATCATTATGTCCACACCCTGAACTGCTCCACAAAATGTTCACTGCCTCACATTCATTTTGGCTTTGTGACCTAGTGACACAAGTTCAAATTACACAGCCACTGCAGTCAGTAACCGCTTTTCATTATGATGAGGCAAATTTTGGAATATGAATAGTTGAACAAAGCAGAAAATTCTAATGCCATGCAGCCATTTTTTGAAAAGGCAACCCATTTCTCTTTTTTTTCTTTGAGGAAGACACAGAATAAAACAGGAACAGCTGGTTGTTCACAGAGCACATTGTTTTTCATTTGGTTTGTTTTTCTAAGGGTGCACAAGTATTCCATTGCATTAAATGCTTTGCTCTGATTGGCAAAATTCTAGTCACCTCAAAATAAAATAAAATAAAAAGGGTTTTAATTCAAATACAAGACTGACATTTAATTGGTGCTGATCCCAGATCAAGAAAAAAACAGTACATATTTATACGTAATACAAGTATTATTAATTCAGGGCACATGTGGATTGTAATCTATTAAGGGAAAAAGACACACACTTTGTGCATTCCCCCGCCCTCAGTCGCACATGAGCAAGTTTGTGCGTGGCTCTCTGTGTGCGAGCCTTTGTTTGGGGCTTTAGCTCGACCTAGCAGATCTAAGACGGATCAGGAAACTAGAGCGGGGGCAAGGGTTGCAGGAGGGGACATGGTCTGAACACCAATGCCTTGTTACCCCCACCCACAGACATACATACACACACACACACACACACACAGGAAAATACACATTTACACACAACATCTGCAATGATGTGGGTAAACGAACTGGAGCACGATCTGTTCAAGGGTTCAGGGAGTAGTCCATGGCCAGACAGGTGAGAGAGGAGGTCAGAAAGGTCAAAGTGGAAAAAAAGTGAATGGAAGCCCCATTCCTTCCTGATGCTAATACAACTGCCGCAACTCCAACTGCCATGAATAATGATGACTCTGTCGTGTGGGCGGCTCACAAGTGCATGGAGATCCGATAAAAAACAAGGCTCTCATTGCAACACTTTCTGCTCTCAGACTCTGTATTTTAGCATTAATGGGCTGCCTCTGTCTGCGAGGCCACAACCCACAACTATTTTAAGATAGCAGATTGTATGTGATCGCCTGCTGACAACATCATTTCTCCTCCTTTCAACATGGGTACATCAAACCCATCCTTTATATTTTTCATTTAGTCTTTCAGGTGAGTAAAAGTCACAAAGCACTTTACATCTTATTAGTAGTGTACCCTTACTAATGTGCATAATGTGCATGTTACATTGTTTCAGTAAGCTACTAACTAACGTTAGCTTAGCTTAATGTGTAAAGCTCACCAGAACACAATCTAGGAAACTACACCAAGGACATTAAGGTTTGGTATTATTAAAGAGACAGGTGAATAATTATGGCCAGTAGTTCCTCATGCTTGAAGAGCTGAGCGCAGAAGTAAATGCTGCTCAAACAATCCGTGACAGAAACAGTTTGTTGTAGTTTTGGGTTGTGGCTGGGGTTTTATTTTACCAGTGCACTCTCATTTTCCTCTGCACATTTCAAACTCTCATACTAATAGGGTTGAGCGAGTATCCAGTACAGACAATGTAGTTTTTATGAGTACGAGTATCATCAGAGTAAAATGTGTCAATAGCTGTTTTCTAATAAACTATACATATGGGAACCTTTTTTAACTAAAAATAGTTATCTTACAATTGAATCAAAAACATTGCTCTGAAGCTCAATTGTGAGGCTGTTCTGTACACAGTTTTCTAATAAATGTAGCAACTTCTGATCAACCAATACCAATTTCAGGCTTAAATAACAATGTCTGGTCCCACCCATCCCAAGTACAGATACTGTGACGCCCTGTGGGGTCATGTGTCTCTTCCTTGTAGAGGAAGAGCTCATTGCAATAACTCTGGGCACCTGGGCTAATTGCCCTGTAGGCTATTTGCAACTCTGTCTTCTCATTCTGCAGGAGGTTGCTGCTGGGCTGAGGACGGGCGGACCTCTCTGCCAACTTGCTACCATCTGCTTCCCTGCACATGCATCCATCATCCTGACCTGACTGAAACCACTGATGTTCATACCCCATACTTTATGGGGTACTTTATTTTTGTTGTGGCCTTCTGAGCCAGGTCATAACAATACAGATAATTTGATTTGTTGAACAGATACAGACAGTGGTGTACTCGCATATCCCTAAATACTATATGCAATGATCAGCCATACCAATATCACCAAACTGCCTAATATTTTGTTGGTTCCGTCGAAACATGGACTCTACTAGACTTCTGAAGGTGTGCTGTGGTATCTGGCACCAAGGCGTTAGCAGCAGATCCTTTAAGTCCTGTAAGTTGCAAGGTGGGACCTCCATGGATCGGATTTGATTGTCCAACACATCCCACAGATGCTCAGTTGGATTGAGAACTGGGGAATTTGGAGGCCAAGTCAAAACTTTGAATTCATTGTTGTGTTCCTAAAACCATTCATGAGCAATTTTTTGCTTTGTGGCAGGGTGTATTATCTTGCGTAAAGAGGCCACTGACATCAGGTAATACTGTGTCTATGAAAGGGTCCACATGGTCCATCCACATGAATGGCAGGACCCAAGGTTTCCCAGCAAACATTGCCCAAAGCACCACACTGCCTCCTCCGGCTTGCCTTCTTCCCATGATGCATCCTGGTGCCATGTGTTCCCCAGGTAAGTTGACTCGGCCATCCACGTAAAAGAAAACATGATTCATCAGACCAGGCCACCTTTTTTCATTCCTCCATGATCCAGTTCTGATGCTCATGTGCCCGTTGTGGGCGCTTTCTACAGTGGACAGGGGTCAGCATGGGCACCCTGACTAGTCTGCCGCTACACAACCCCCCAGACTGCGATGCGCTGTGTATTCTGACACCTTTCTATTAGAACTAGCATCAATTTGACCTAAAGTAGCTTGTCTGTTGCGTCCCAGCTGCATCAATGAGCCTAGGCAGCCCATGACGCTGTCGCCGGTACATCACTTTTCCTTTCCTCTTTTGATGGGTACTGAACACTGCACCCCACAAGAGCTGCAGTTTTGGAATTGCAATATTAGGCTGTTATGGCTGATCTGTGTATGTTAAGACTGAGCTAAATTTGTTCTAACTACATTTTCAAATAAAGAGGAAGAAGTGGATAACATATTTTACCTGAGAGACGAATGTCTAAGTGCTTGGTTGATGTGCGCTCCTCACGCTTTCCCATGTGAAAGAAAATAAGTTCAGTGATAAATGTTGATGCTGTGGAGAGCCTTCAAGGCTTCAGGTGCTCTGACAGCACTGTCAGCAGAGGAGGCCATCACACTGGACAGAAAGCAATATTAGTTCTGCACTGGAGGTGAGAGCAGTAGCTGAAGAAAACACATTGGTTCTGTGCTTCTCCCTAGACTTCCCTCTGTTCACTCTGATAAGTGGGAGCTGACAGGTATGAATGCATGAGATGATAGGTTACATAGCATTTTGTAGCGCAACACAACAGTCTTTTATGCAGTGAAAGTATTCTTCTTTTCATAATGCATTTGTTTAGCTTGAAAGGGGGATGTATAAATCCTCTGGACAAAAAACCCACTAACATCTGGCTTTTGTCTTCAGAGCTCACTGTACACTACCTACTCAGCGCCAGACAGCAAAGGCTAGCAGCTATCTGGTGAACATAGTAGAGCATTTAACAGTTAAAGAGTCATATATTTTCCTCAGCATTTGGTGGAGACCAAACCAGAGCTAAAAAGATTGTGAATATTGGTCCAACATTCAGCATGTGGCCAGAAACACAACTCCAAATGAATGCTAATGTTGCTACATGTATGCTGGATGTATAAATAAGCAACTGATTGCTACCATGTTAACCAACCCTTAATTTTAAAACCCAGAATTTTCAACTCTCTGACATCTTGTGGATCCAGTTTAAGTTTATATCTCTGTGACTTGTCTCATCGGGTGTGACATTCACCTACAGTGATTGCACCCAATCACTCCGACCCCAAAGCTAATCACCTCCTTGGCAGCCGTCCATTTTCTCATGTAAATCCATTGCCCACAGCCCAAATGAGTTCCTCTCCAGACATCATATTTTACTGTGCCAGTCTCCTGCCAAGCCCCCCTGCTGTGTCCAAACCAGATCGCTAACACCACCACTCCCCACCTGCCCCTGTCCCCCCAGCCTATACTTATTAACTTTTCATTTTCCCTGACTTTAGATCGGGGATTTTCTTGCTCCTCAACCCTATTCACCCCATCCCCACTGTGAGTGTTCTTGGAACAGTTAACCTCTAAGGAGGATCTTTATTACAATATAGACGCCCCCCACCCCCAAGGAGGAGATCTCATGATCGGCCATTGCCAATTGTTTTATTAGGAAAATAAAGGTCGTTGGGTTTTTCTCCACTGGCTCTAGGTGTGAACCAAAAGTTAATGCGAACATCTGTAGGGGTGAAACGTGTGAATGGTTATTTCCACTAAAAGAGGAGTGTATGGGAGAAGCTGAGATGGAAATACTGCTGTGTGTCTGGATGGTGTCCTGGTTCATGACCCTCCACCAGGCAAGAAATTAAATTACAAGTCTGTTCCTGTGGAGCCAACAATCGGGAGCATTAGATATTGGCAACTTTGTAACACCAAGATTCATGCAGCAAAGGGCTGTTGATTACTGTTCATTGTACTTTATCTTACATTTCTTGTTTTATAGGTGTGTTTGCACTTGTCTAAGTGTGTGAGTGTCCTTTTTTGATGGGCATTGGGTGCGTGAATACAACTGCCATTTGACGACAGTGACACAAAGGAGGCTAAGGGCCATCAGACTGAAAAGAAAACAAGACAAATAGGAAGTGAGTTATCTTTTGGAAACCTTGTCATGTCGCTCACATATGTACACACACTCACAGAGGCATAGTTGATCCTGATCGGACGTGAGGCCTGCGACAGGATCAGGGTCACTACGTAAACATTCCTTAGCTAAACACAACCTCCTAACACAGTGGGAAAAGTTTTACAAACCATCACTGAATTCTCTACACAGTTTGGTCTGAGCTCTGGAAGATTTGCCTTAATGTCACAATCACAGTGACAAGAAAAATAAAAAGTGAACATTTAATTAATTAATTTAGTCTCATAAATTAGTTTCTTCAAATATACTTAACTATTATCTGATTGATAATTAAATTGATAACTACAACCAAAATGACCATATCAATAGCTAAAGGTTGAAGGGGTTTGTAGTTCTTAACAGTAGAGGTTGGCAGCATTCACTCTTGTGCAATATTAGACCAACATGCTTATATTCAAAATCATTTATTTAAAAGATAAGAGTAAAACACACACTATGTAATCTCTCTACATGGACTTAACTGGATAACAAAAGGAGAGTGTCACGCGCACCTGTGTATGCGTGAGAAAGACTGCGTGTGTGTGTGGAGTGTGCGAATGTCGAGTGCGCGGCAGAAAGAATGTGTGTACGTTGTTACTTTGTTCTGCCTTCGTATGTTCCGCGTGAATAGGCATGAACATGCGTGTACGGTCATGAAATGAAAGAGTTGGAGTTTCCTCTCCGCGTATGTGACTGTGTTTAAGAGCAATTCGGCTATTAGGATAATGGTGCCAGGTTAAAAAAGAGGATGGCTAGTTTGCATGCGAGACCCTGCGTCTGTGTAAAACATAGCTAACGTCATCTTACCAGTGTGGCGGAGCCAACTACCAATAACCTATGTAAAGTGGTCACAACAATAAAGCTTAGTGTACACTGTTACTAGCTAGGTTACTCAGCATCTTACACCCTCCTGCATCTTTACTGCCAATTGAAAAGAAATGGAGGATGACTACATTTGTATTATAGCACATGTATGTCGACACTCTCCACAGGACAACGCTAGAGTAAGCACTGACAGCGAACACAACTAAAGTGACTACACATCGCAGGGCTGGGATCAGTACTAACTTTAGATGTTTACCTCCCCTTTGTTTGATTTAAAACCTGCCTTGATGTCTAGCTAGCTAGCATCACTAAGCCAAACGTCCAGGTAAGGTGCCCAGTTTAATCCACGGGGTAAGAGGTCACGCTAGCTTTCTACATGAATTATTATGTTCAGCTTCCTAATGTCTAGATGTGCTGAAGCATGTCTTGATTCAGCAGCATTACCTTAGTAATCCTCTTAGTGGTGGGAAAGTGGTTTAGTGGGCGCATTCTTTATGACAGGAGCACAAATGGGGGGATCACGTTAGCCTAAGGGGCCCGGAGGGGAGGCCGCTTGTCTCGCTCTCCGAAAACTTTCCACCCAGGATGGAACTCGGTCAGTCCTTTGAACCCGCTGACTCCCTGTTTGCCTCTGCTGGGCTGCTGTGGGATGTACGCTTTATTATTATTTTTTATTATACAATGAGAGGCAGAGAATGTATCTCGGACTGATGAAGGCAAGTGAAATGTGTCACAATACTTTCCACATGTTAGGTAACTTTAAAATGCCTTCCATTGCAATAGGCAAGGCAAGTTTATTTAAATAGCACATTTCAACAATGGTAGTGGTAAAAAGAAAAGTCTTCAGTCTTGGTTTAAAAGTTTCCGCAGACTTGCAGTTTTCTGGGAGTTTGTTCTAGACACATTGAGCATAAAAACTGAACACTGCTTCTCCATATTTAATTTTGACTCAGGGGGACAGAAAGAAGAGCTGTTCTAGATGACCTGAGAGGTCTGGACAGGTTATAACTTAGCAGAAGATGAGCAATGTATTTTGGCCCTAAACTATTTAGGGTTTTATAAACCAACAGCAGTATTTTGAAATCAATTCTTTGACAGACAGTATGCAAGTCAATCGTTAATCTAATTGCAATTACAATTTAGTAACATGATTCAAGACTGTACTAAGTAGATAATGCATCCTGATTAGCTTGACCTATTTAGCGAATTACTGATGCTTTACTTTAAAGACAGTGAAATAAAAAGTCAGTTTTCTTCCTCCTTGTGTCAAATCTCTTTAAACATGGATGTAATGTACTGAGGGTATTTAGATCCAAATACCATATGTAAAACATAAAAATATGACTGATCTAGAACGTGGGGTATGTACATACATTCATCATGAGAAGGCGGTGTGTCTTTTACTGTCAACTGGAAATAAAACTCTTAAAGAATTGTTAAATGGTCGAATCTCATTTATTCATTCCCTTTGTCCTGGCCCCCCTAAAGACAAAGACATCAATCTCATTTTACCATTAACGGATTTTAAGAAGTACTGCTCAATTTTGTAACATGTTTGTTTTTAGATTTTAACTGAACCATGGCCATTCACTGCAGCATCACACTTTGGCCTGACAAAGAGGTAAAACTGTGAAGTTATTATTTCAGTTTCACAACCCGGCTCCAGCTGTTTGACGTCGGGGGGCAGTACATGTGTGTTTATGTACACTACCAGCGGGGAGGGAAGGGAGAAATGAAAGAAAGGGCAGACAGAGGTATTCGGTTCACAGTGCAGGGTAAAGTTAGGGCACCGCTGTGGCACAGGAAATAGTGGAACTGCAGCGACAGAGTGAGGGTTGAAAAGCCACTTTTGTTTTTGCAGAACAGAATCTACAAATTGTTTGGCATTAGCTAGACATTAGTCTGTTCAGCAGCAGACACAAATACACAGTGTCACACAAACGACAATTTTGTGACTGTTGAAAGAGGGCTCTCTCCACACCATCCAGCAGTAAGCAGCTGAATCAGGTGCTTGTCAGTTCAAGGACAACTTAAAAATGTGGAGTGGAACACACTGCCAGATTTGCAGCCTTGAATGTTTCAACCCTGAACAGGTGTACAATTGTCATTGGATAATTGATTTAAGAGAATTTCAAATCTATTGGATAATGGATCCAAGAGTGGGAGTTGACATAGCCAATGTCCAAGTGCCACACCTAATGCACTGTAAACACATCAGAAGCAAAATAACAAACATATATCTAAAATTACAAATCTACAAATACAACTAGTACAAGTATTGCAAGCATCAAATGTTATAAATTAAAGGAAGTTGGAACAGTGTGTACATTGGCAGCGGCAGATAAGACCTGTGGGTTGATTAGCCAACCAGGAAACACTGTTGAGTGGTTTTCTAATGTCTGAATGAATCACATGATTTGAACATGACCGAGGGAGGCACTGAGCTCATATTAGAGATGGACTACGTTTGAGGACATTCTAATGTTCAAGGATAATTACTTGTGATCGTCATTAGCCTACATTTAGCCTGCAGGCCTTCTCAGTTCTGATGTTTTAGCTGTTGTAGCATATTTCTGCCAGGATGTAACCCACATCTCTGCCAATAGCACTGAATAGACACACATGCAGAGTAACAAAAACCATTGCTCCTCTTTTTGGTCTCACTATGTACCTCTGAATTTTGACCTGTCAGATAATAATCAAGTAACTATTTTGCTTGTGTGTGTTAGTTTTATACATTAAGAATAACAACCCAAATGTCATCTCTGTCTTTTCACAGATTGTGCAGATGGTAAGGGACTGTATGATTGGGATGGCAGAATGGCAGGTCACAAAAAAGGGGAGGTTTATAAAAAAAATTTTTTCGGGAGACAAGAATGTCTGTAGAAACTTAATTTCAATCAATCCAAAAGTTGTTGAAACATTTCACTTAGAACCACAAATTTCAACCTTGGCCACCAAGATATTGGACATTTGGACACTAGAGGAAAAGTTGGGGATCATCAAAGTCATTATGATACATCAGCTGGGGCCCATGAAGGTCTGTACAAAATTTCATGGCAATCCTTCTAATGGCTGTTGAGATATTTTAGTCTCGACCACAGTCGAGACCAACTGACTGCCATGCCAGCTTTGATGATTTTGAGTATGCCACAGGTCATAAAGGTGTGCTTTGCCATGTCTAGATGTCATCTTTGTGCACTTTTAGTTGCTGATGGAAAAACAAGTCAAGGAGAGGATTTAAAGAAGGTAATCTTAAATATATATTAATTATACTTTTTAATAGAGTCAAACATAAGGTTTAGCCAAATACCCCTCCTCTATCTTTTTTTTTTACAACCCCTAAACAAGTGTTGCCAGGATTATAGGATTAGTGGTAGATATTGTCCTCATATTTATCATGGCTTAGATTTTGACATGCACCCTTCCCCCCATTTCCTGTCTCTCTTCGGCTGGTCTATCAAATAAAGGCAAAATATACCCCAGAAAATACTTTGATAAAAAAGGACACCTGCTTTTATAAAATGATTGATTTCCATTTCAGGTGTCCAAAGTGTCATTTTCTTCCGCTAAAACAAATATTAAAACTAATATTATGTGCCAAATCTTTCAAATAGCTGCCGAGTGAGAAATAGTCTGATCAGTAAACGCTCATCTCCTTCCTGTCTGGTCTGTGCGTCTCTGCTTGTTTCAGTATGGCAGTGTCACCTCAACACAGGAAGTGTGGTGAAATGCCTTTGCTGTTACAGTTTCCTGTTTTCAGCTGGAAGTGAAGAGGATGCAAGCTGCTGCCAGGAAGAGGCGTTGATGTGGAGCCAAGTGACAAAGTTCTAGTAGCGTCCAGAAGCACCATATGATGTAAATGGTGTCACTTCAGGCTTCTTAAAAGTTTGTAAATGGCATCCACCAAATCGAAATCAAGCGGTTTTACCTCTTGGACTGCAGTCTGAAAATGATATAGCCTACTGATTCAGGTAGCCTGTATGAGAAACCTGTTACCACTGTCTTTTCCCAGCCAGCAAAGTAAGAAAGGAAAGTATTTCAAGGGCGGATGACTAAATATGACTATATATATATATATATATATATATTGACATCAACAAGTCCTACTCCCTCGGCCCCCGAATAGTTTTAAAATAAATACCACAGCCTTACAAAGAGAATTGCTGAAATTATGAAAATACCTCCCAGATTAGCTAAGAGGTAGGTAAACATATTTTGACAACATGCATTGCACCAGTAACAAAACATTTTAAAAGAACAGTTTGACATTTTGGGAAATACATTAATTCACTTTCTTGTTGACAGCTAGATGAAAAGATTGATACCACTCTCATACCTGATCGGTAAATATCTAGTTAGAACCAGCAGTGAGTCATCTTAAATTAGCACCAAGACTGAAACAAGTGTAGCAGCTACTTCCTAGAAGCTTCTCACTAGCCATCTTTCCATGTAATTGTCATGCGAATTTTAAGCAGACATTTGAAATGTCACAAAAAAGAACACAAAAGTAAATGCTAAATAAGTGCATTTCCATCAGCTGGTTTGGAGCTACTGGAGGGAACCGACTGCCTGATTTGAACCCATTCCAGGCTTCTGCCTTACAAAGTGGACCAGAGGTCGTTTTCTAAAAATCTATTTACTTGTTTTTTTTTTTAGAAACCCTTACATAGTAGTTGCTCCTGCCATGTACCTTTTTTTTAAAACGCCTCTAGGCTTCCCCTGGTAATTCCGTGTTTAACATTACAGAGCTATGCTGGGAACACACCCCAAAGTCCGTCTGTGAGTGTGGAGATTGGGATTCAGCCTTCCTTTCAGAGGGTAACTACCCCAGCACGGCAGAGGCTTGTAATTTGAACATAATACATGCCACTGCCGTGTAATGCTGTGTTACGAGGTCGTGGTCATTTCATATATTTCTGTGAGTTCAGGTTGAACAAACACCACATCAGTTTCTCTGAATAAGTGGTATTCATTAATTGCAACAGAGCTATTCTTGGAAATTACTTTGTAACTGTGGTGAGTTAACAAAGTTTGTTTGCACGTGTGTTACTATGAGTGCAGGTATTTGGCAGAGCAGTGTGACACAGTACATATGACTAATTGATTTCTAGTGTGCATGCTAACCTGCACTCCTCCATCTACAGGACTGTTATTTTGACTGACTATAGACACGTTAGTTTAACTGGACACTGAAATCGTTATGTTATGTTTTCCATAGAAATATAAAAATAAACAGTTTTGAATTTAAGGGCAGGTACACGAGTGGGCCCCAGTTCAATAAACGACATTAAATGAATATGGCCACAAGTATTACTTCTATCAGGTCACATACTTCTAAATCTGCTTCTCAACATGAATTCTTAGCTTACAGATAAAGTAATGCTAGCTATTAAAACCTGTAAATTCAAGCTCTGGTGTACAAAGACTTGTTACCAGTCAGACTCTGTATGTGTGTATACCTTTAAAGTATATATATATAAAATACGCCTTCATATATTGTAAAATACTGCTTTCTTATTGTAACTTTCCATTCTTTGCTAATTGGCTGAAACATGTGACTAATGCTGACTAATTTTTAACTCTCACGCTGTGTTCTGCCTTTTGCATGATCATGTAACCAACAATGACTAAGCAGTTTATTTAATTATGCGGATTCACACACCTGCTGGATGGGAGGTTTACCTGTGTTAACATTTTACCAAATCATGTTGTGCCTATATAATAATAAATAAATGCTGTCTCACTGTGACAGCAGTTGTACTAAATAGCAAACTTATTGGCAAGTGTTGCGAAATGCTGGATAATGTTTTGTTCTGGTATCCAGCTATGACTGTGCATGTCAGAATGTCTGCCTGCAATTCGGTGAAAAAAAACAACGTCAAACACCAACACAGGCTTCACCTGACTAAACTACTGAACTGAACAAACTTGAAAGACTTTTTTATGTCTGGTCATAACTTTCTACAGGTGGTGGTGGTGGGGTTTACTGGCATTACATCTTAAAGAATTTGTGAGCACAAAAGCTCTGTTAGAAGAAATGATAGTTGTCATTTAAACAAGGAGCTAGGACTGAAACATTAGTTTGATGTGCTAATTTATACATTTTAGAAATGAGCACTGTTTGGGAATTAACTTTTCTTTAGGGACAGTTTATTCCATATATGCATTCCACAGCTTGTCTTCTGAGAACTCGATTTGTTGCTGTGCTGACTTCACCTCAGTATGTAGACAAAAATCTTAAAGCACCGACAGTCACATGGCTGCAACAGTAAAGCCGTCTGGTCCTTATTTTCATGTAATCCTCAGTCATACAGTGAAATGTAACATGAGACAAATTATTCCCCAATTGATTGACAGCACTATGTATTGATAGAGTCCAAAGATTATTTACTTTTATCTTTGTAGTATGTTTTTGGTGAGGGTTCCTGGTACCTCAGAAGGTGTGACTCTATTCTAAACGTTTATTCTAACATCTTCCTCTGTGTTGCATTACTTTGACTCCCTTGCTGTTGCATAACACTAAAGTGGGAAGGACTGAACCTGCTGCTCCGGGCCTTGAGAAAACTTTTTGTTGTTTAATGGAATTTGCCCTTCTTGTTACCTACTTTTACTGGGTAAAAGAGCAGCACAAATAAAAAATACTTTAATTTTTCTTTGTTCTGTAATGAGCCATGTGGCGGTTCCTTATCTCACCTGTACCTGTTTGTGTTACATTTCTGAGTTTATCACTTTATATTTTTTATCACTTGATTATCTTATATAAAATCTTATATAATAAAATAATATCTGCATGAGGAGCAAAGTGTATGGAACTCCTCTGCACCCAAACTGACCTCAGTGTAAAAATGCTGTTAATGCTCAGAGGCTCATGGGTTTAAACATTCCTTTGTATACATAACCACATATAAAGAATAAGACTCAAGAGAAAGGTATTTCAGTTCAAGATTATTAACTTTTGGCCTCACAATTGAACCCTTCTGACTACCTAATGTCATTATTTAAGTTTGTTTTGAATACATGCCGTTAGGAAACGCTATTGTTAGTGGAATAGGGAATACACGTCATTCCATAACAATTCAAACAAAAGTCACCCTTTGTAAAATTAAGAGCTTTCCTACTTTTTGCACTAAACATACATTAAATCATGACATGCAAAAGTTTATTCTTGTTTACTCAAGGAAATACAACCAGTGGTTAATAAGAAAAAGGATATATAATAAATAGAAACTTAAGGAATCTCAGTTTTCAACTCAAGACAAGTCTGCAAAAAACATCTGACAACATTTGAAAGAGCTGATGAGACAGTCGAGATTGAGTGCATCTCAACTTCTGTAGACTACAGCCACATTCAGAAAAGTGAGGCCAACAAATGCTACCAGTGTCTTCCATCTTTTGGCCGGATCTATCCACTTCTGAGTCCTGGTTTTCAACAGTGTTGGCAGTCCTGCGAAAGCCACAGATACCAGATTTTTTTCATTTTAGTGTCAGAGCATTTAATTCATTGATAGCTGTTAGGATGTAAAGAGAATTTCAACAAATACAACAAAACGCTTGTGAAATAAATTGCCTAATCTAGCTTTAAGCTGGCAGAAGATGCTTATCTTTGCGTCTGGTTTATTTATTAGGGCCTGAGCACGACAAATTTTAATCGTTGCCCAGCACTAATTTTGATTTGAAGTCACATTTAGGCTTGGGTGTAGCATTTTGGCTCTATAGCCCCCCCCTAATTACTTTTTAGCCATACCCTACATGCTTCGTACTTTAACAAACTCCTCCTAGATAATTAAATAGATTGACTTCAAATTTGAGGAGTGCAATCTAAAGACCTTTGCGATGCTAAATTGTAAAGGTCTTTAAATTACTCTGCACCATTTAATGGTCACTCAGTTTACGAAACGTCCCTCAGGAAGTTGCCCTCAAAAAGGCGAACAAAGTGTTACTATCAGAGAAAACTATTCAAATAACATATGATTAGTGCTCCAGGTAAATGGTACACATCCATGTTGCTGTATTTTTTTTTTCTATAAGAATAGAAACAAACAGTGGAGTTCATTTCTCGTGTCCATTATTTACATCCTGCTCACTCTGTGAGCAAGGTAAATATTTGCCAGTGACTGAATGCAAACACCCAGGAAATATGACACAATCACATTTCCTGTTCTCAAGGATCACTTTAACACAGCATTAAACAATTTTCTGGCACACAGTGGATATGGGATACTGTACTTGTGTCATTAAAATTTAGGTAAAAAGATTTGAAATTGAAATGGTGCAGGCGCTGTGTTTTTATATGTTGCACTAACAACAGGTTCCACATTTAAAAGGCAAAGGAGGAGGAGAACGAACTGAACAAAGTAGTTTCCAGCTGAAAAGGACATTTACATGTTCATTCATATTTCCATACACAATCACACGGCGCCTTAGCTGATAAGGCATGACGACATAAAAAACCGCTCCAGCAGATAAAGATGCGGAAAGTCCTTCACAGCACTTATTTAGTATCTTTGTCAGCAAAGAGCACCTGGCACCAAATGGGTCACCAAAATGAAAACGTTTTTTTCTTTTACTTTCAGCAAAAAACACAAATATGATGGACATTGTTTCCACCCTCAGTTAACATTTTCTCACACAGTCACTACCATAAACTCAGCGTTTCAAGCAAAATGATGAGTCATGCAAGGTTTTGAGAGGCTAGGATCACACAGCACCTGGACAGCAACATCCAAAAGGGTGAGAGCAGAGCAAACAACTGTAGCTGAACAAACACAACGTCAGACACAACTTTATTTATTCTGTCATACCTTCTTGTGGTGCCACAGGTCCTATTTTGTTTTAATAAAATACCATCAGAGGCCCAGTCGCTCTGAGGATTTACATTATGAATTCCATACTGACCCTGTCTGAGTCTCTAGACCCTTACATATTTCCTTCTGGCTGTGTGTCTCTTTCGTGAAAGCATGGCTAAGCCTTTTTAAATGACAACTATACATCTAGCAAAATCCCCCTCGATTTAGGAATATTTTAAGATATTGTTTTTGCATCAAAAGTATTTAATGCCGTCTGTTCTCTTGCTGCAACACAATTCAACAACAATCCAACAATGTCTGGTGGAGCTTCATAAGACCGTGTAAAGTGGAGCATCTACAGCTTCATAAAGATTTATTTTACTTCACCATTTGAAAGTATGGTGTGCATGTAGCACACTAAGTTGTTAGTATTGTACAAGTACATACAGAGAGAGAAGATGTTGGTTAATACATATCTCTGCAGAATTGACAGAAAGAGCACACATGTACTTTAGATTACTCCATAAATATGATAGCAAATCAAATTAGATTTTCCAAAAGGATGCATAACACCTAAATGTAAGAATTTTGAAATCTTAGGAACTTTTTTGTATTTTGTGGAAAGAGTTAAAAAGGTCGTATGCTTTTTGACTTCTCCCCTCTCCTTTATTGTTTTGTACATCTTTTTTGTGTAAGTAATAGGTATTGCAAAGTGAAAAGTCCAACCCCAAAGGGAGTTCTCCCACCGAAACTGCTCCTGAAT
The DNA here is from genome assembly GCF_021292245.1 of Micropterus dolomieu. Classification (NCBI taxonomy): domain Eukaryota; kingdom Metazoa; phylum Chordata; class Actinopteri; order Centrarchiformes; family Centrarchidae; genus Micropterus; species Micropterus dolomieu. The sequence continues at coordinate 5,835,507 of NC_060165.1, read as the reverse complement.
TGCCTGAACACAGTTCGATTTTAGTCCACCCTTTACTTCCGTAACCTATCTGCGTAAAGCTGGTTCCGGTAAATTTACAGCTGAACCAAAGCCGTTGTTACACTGCTTATTAGGACCTGCCATACTCTGCTTCTGATTGGCTAATAGTCCTTTCCTACGTACTGCGCATGTGCAACTCCCAACAAAGATTAAATAGAAGTGAGATGCTTCACTTTGTAGCTAAAACGGAGCAGTCAACACACAGGGTGAGAAGAGGAGCTGCAGCAATGTGCTGTATGACAAAAAATATGGTGTTTTTTAAAAATTAAACCATGTAAACCTGTTCTGGTACAACCCCTAAATAAGATTATGAACCTGATAATTAACATAATAAGACCTCCTTGAAGTTTTGTTTCTAAGATCAAGAAAGAACTTTTCATTTAAAATTTTGTATAGACCCTACATAATGAACCGTTATGTTATTATCTTAGAACCAGCCATTTCTATCTACATACACCCCTTACATGAAAGTTGCATTGTGCTGCCATGTTTTGGCCAAATGGACAAACGACTCGTAGTAGTCTGATTTATTAAAAGTAAGAAGAGAGAAGAAGAGAAGTGAAATTTGGACAAATCCAGGACCACATGCATTATTTACCACAAGAGCCGACAGAGCGTGTCGGCTACCGTAGCTTCTCCTACACTCCTGGGAAAGGGAGTAATTGTGCATTTATGTGGTTTCGGAATAAGTGGAATTCTCTTTTCCTCCTTAAATTGTTATTTCAAAAACAGGAATAAAGTGTACATTGGACATAAAGTATACAGAACAGTATACCAATATATAAGTAGTGATACCAACAAATAACTTTGCCAGGGGTAGTCTATATTGTATGAAGATAATAAAAGAGAACCATATGTTGACAGTTTTCGCAGCCTTTTTGTTGTTGCATTTAGAAATTAAGTTGATGTAAGATGTCGTAGATGTCTGTTTATATGCTCTGATGATGCTGATCTAACATTTTTTTAGTAGGGTCCATGTTGATTCCACAGTCTGACTTAAGAGCACATGAACATTCCAAAGTCGGAAGAACGACTTCACACCTAGGCAAATGGGACCATCCGAGGAGCATGTGAATACACTGTGAGCCATTGGTGTCAATACACAACTCTCACTACAAGATGTCATTAAAACTTACACGCTGGACCTTTAAAGTTATCCATCCGTCGTCAACCGCTTATCGGTCATGGGGGGCTGGAGCCAATCCCAGCTGACATCGGGCGAAAGGCGGGGTACACCCTGGACAGGTCGCCAGTCCATCGCAGGGCCACATATAGACAGACAACCACTCACACTCACATTGTGAGAAGAAAGTTGTTTCCATGACAACTGAGGAAGATTGTCTAATTATTTTGTCAAATAAAATTTAACAGATATAATTCTTGCCCTTCCAACACTGAACCCATACACATTAGTTCTATTTTTTTTTTTGTGGTTGAAGCTTTATTGCTAGTTGTGGTTAGGTGTGGTCAGGAGTGTGCTCTGTGGCACCTGTAACCACACCAACAAAGCCAGAGAAAGGCAGTCCAACGAGGCAAACAAATCCGACAGGCAGCAGACAAAATCCATACTCATTGAATCAGGTCCAGGAAAATAGTTTAGAAACGAACACTGGGGAAAGGGCTGGAACGCTAGACACGTGACACAGCAAGGGAACACACAGACAAAAATACATGTGAGGAATATGAGGGGAGGATGACTAGACATAGGTGAAAATAATCAGGACGGGGAAAAGTATCAAACCTGGACAGGACAAAATAAAAACATAACTGTACTACTAAGTATTACCCAAATCCATGACACTGTTGAGTAGTCATGTTTTTAAACATAGGTTTTGTATTCAATCTGCAAACTAATTATTTATTAACTATAGCAGTCAAATAATGACGCTGACAAAGTACAAAATGTGTTGATATTTTAGCCAACATAGTGGATGAAAATATTAAGTAGCATAAAATGGAAATAGTCAAATAAAAGTACAATTGCCTCAAACTTGTACTATAGAGTTTAGCTTCGTAAATTAATGGAAAATTCATTAACCGTCTACTAACAGTAAAACAGTCTACTGACACATGTCCTGGATTACACATTTCCACTTGGGAGTGTTGCTTGTGATATGGACCAGACTGGGTGATGTTGCCACACTAGGCATCAGGACGAGAAAGCAGACTTTGAATTTGGTTTAAAAATGTGCCTGTCATTACCTTAACCGGCTGTATTTGCAAAATTCCATTCATCTACAGAGGCTGAAAAATGACAGAGTGGAATGTTAAGTTGGGCATTGACACGCATATCTAAACACCACCCACAATAAATCAGAAACAGAGTCTGGAAGTAACTTACATTTAGCTGCAGCCAAGAAGATTAGTGTTTGGCCAAATTTCAATAGAAAACTGTTAGCTTATACATCATCTTCCAGTTCAATGAAAAATACAATATAGAATGTTATATAATGTTAAATGATTGTTGCTGAATAAGAAATCCCGGATGAGCCGTTACATCCTCAAGGTGGCTCAAGCCCAGAGGTGAAGAGGAGTAACAAATATAAATCAAAACCAGGCGAAAAGAAACAGTTTATGTGAAAACGAGATATTTATTAACACTTAATTACTTACACACAAACAAAGTCTTCACAAACAACTACTCAACAAAAAAGATATAGGTTTTAACTATAAATGCTAAACTAGAAACTTAAATAAGGAAACAAACAAACACCCCCCTCCTCCAAGGGAGTACGCAAGCCCACAGCTCCCCCCTGCTGCTCCCAAAACTGCCACACTGGTCTCGTCAAACCCGCCTCACAGACCGGTCCTTTCCTCTCCACCCAGGATTTTCACTGGAAATTAAAAAGGCAAAAATAAAATGTGTGTCTAATGGAAAGGCTGTTTGGACCCACTTGAACACTCCCATCTAATCTGAGGAAGCTGTTAATAAGGTTAGGTAATGAAATACTCAAGACAAAATTACTCACCACGTTAGCCACCAGAGATAATACTAATGTAAACATTAACTCTGACACAACAAATCTGTCCACCGCTTCTCTTAGATTCTCGAGAAACCCCCCAATTAATGTAACGTCCAAGGTCTAGGGACAACCTAGACGCAACATAAGGCGTGTGGCTCCTCACTCAGAGAGGTCAGAGAACAAAGGGAATTACAAATTAGCAATTTTTATTTTACTCAGTTGAGCAGTGACGAAAATTACAAACAAAAATACTCATGCAACCAAAAACTTCCCTAAGCCTAAGCCAAAACAAAATGTAAAGAACAGACAAAGCTCTATCTATTCTTCTGTTACAAAGAGCAGGAGATAAAAGGTAATTAAACAGAAAAAGGACTTCTTACTCCTGCTAGAAATGCTAATAGCAAGAACAACAATGCTACAACAACAACAACAAAAAAAATCTATTTACAGCAAACAAAAGGCTAAGGCCAATAAATCAATGTTGCCACAGACAATAATCAGAGTCAATAAGTTGCTGGTTAATCTACTCACAAAAACAGATGTGCTCAATACACAGGTACATCGCTGTTTCTCTACTTACAAAGATTTGAATATACAATACACCGGTTTTACACAGGCACATGTTGGGAATGGCAAAGTGAAGAGAAAGAGTTCCTGTCATCTGGGGCTTAAAATGGCTGCATCCAGTTGACCAATCAGGAGGCAGCAATCAGCTCTGCCAGACCAATCCGGGGTGCCCACCTGTTGTCCATTACATGCATGCGCATACATCCCTTCTTGATTTGGGACTGCTAGCTTTGCTGCCCCCCAGCTGGGGCATTTTTGTGTTATGTTCTTGTGTTTTTGGTGTTCTTAATTTATTGTCTAGTTATGTTAATAAATTCCCTTGATTTGGTTGTTTTAAAAGGTGTTTATTTGTGTTGAGTTTGGGTCAGTGTTGGGGTGTTCTTCGCCCCATGTTGCCACCAAAGGGTGGGACGTAACAAATGGGGGCTCGT
>NC_060165.1:5781830-5831407 GCF_021292245.1 Micropterus dolomieu | reverse complement strand
TGGTCTCGTCAAACCCGCCTCACAGACCGGTCCTTTCCTCTCCACCCAGGATTTTCACTGGAAATTAAAAAGGCAAAAATAAAATGTGTGTCTAATGGAAAGGCTGTTTGGACCCACTTGAACACTCCCATCTAATCTGAGGAAGCTGTTAATAAGGTTAGGTAATGAAATACTCAAGACAAAATTACTCACCACGTTAGCCACCAGAGATAATACTAATGTAAACATTAACTCTGACACAACAAATCTGTCCACCGCTTCTCTTAGATTCTCGAGAAACCCCCCAATTAATGTAACGTCCAAGGTCTAGGGACAACCTAGACGCAACATAAGGCGTGTGGCTCCTCACTCAGAGAGGTCAGAGAACAAAGGGAATTACAAATTAGCAATTTTTATTTTACTCAGTTGAGCAGTGACGAAAATTACAAACAAAAATACTCATGCAACCAAAAACTTCCCTAAGCCTAAGCCAAAACAAAATGTAAAGAACAGACAAAGCTCTATCTATTCTTCTGTTACAAAGAGCAGGAGATAAAAGGTAATTAAACAGAAAAAGGACTTCTTACTCCTGCTAGAAATGCTAATAGCAAGAACAACAATGCTACAACAACAACAACAAAAAAAATCTATTTACAGCAAACAAAAGGCTAAGGCCAATAAATCAATGTTGCCACAGACAATAATCAGAGTCAATAAGTTGCTGGTTAATCTACTCACAAAAACAGATGTGCTCAATACACAGGTACATCGCTGTTTCTCTACTTACAAAGATTTGAATATACAATACACCGGTTTTACACAGGCACATGTTGGGAATGGCAAAGTGAAGAGAAAGAGTTCCTGTCATCTGGGGCTTAAAATGGCTGCATCCAGTTGACCAATCAGGAGGCAGCAATCAGCTCTGCCAGACCAATCCGGGGTGCCCACCTGTTGTCCATTACATGCATGCGCATACATCCCTTCTTGATTTGGGACTGCTAGCTTTGCTGCCCCCCAGCTGGGGCATTTTTGTGTTATGTTCTTGTGTTTTTGGTGTTCTTAATTTATTGTCTAGTTATGTTAATAAATTCCCTTGATTTGGTTGTTTTAAAAGGTGTTTATTTGTGTTGAGTTTGGGTCAGTGTTGGGGTGTTCTTCGCCCCATGTTGCCACCAAAGGGTGGGACGTAACAAATGGGGGCTCGTTCGGGATAGAACAACCATGAGGTGAGATAAAGATGTGCATCTGATGGCCTTGAGTGTAGTGGTTGTCTCTTTTGTTAGAATATCTGTAAGTTGTGGCTACATGTTGTGCTTTTGACTGGGGTAACTCTGTAGCTTGGGAGTTTTGCTGTTGAGCACTCTAACTAGGTAGCCACCGGGCAGGTTTTTTTTGCCTTTCTTATTTTTGGTGGCAATTCTGAGTGGGGGCACGCTTCAGTGGATCGCAGATGGCTACATCTGTGGCCTTCGGTGATGCACTGAGTTCAGCGTTTAAAGTCGCCTCGAGCTCGGCAAGCCACTGAAGACTAGCTAGATTAGTTTAGCCATCTTGGTAGGTAGGTTGGGGTGTCTCTATGCAGCTTGTTTTTCCTAGCACTATGCACAACAGCTTCAGCTATTTGTTTGAGATGACTGCTTTGTTTGGTTACTTTTCTTCCAGCAGGTTGTTTTAAAAGGTGTTTATTTGTGTTGAGTTTGGGTCAGTGTTGGGGTGTTGTTCGCCCCATGTTGCCACCAAAGGGTGGGATGTAACAGCGGTACTTGCCTATTTGCTCTACAATATTCTTATTACAAGTACTGACCAAATACCTAATAGTATATTTGTATAGCACTTTTCTTAACATAGCTACAAAGTACTTAAACAAAAAGTCTACCGCTATGCCAGCAGCTCTGTGCGGCTGCACTCAGTTCCAGCTGTGCCTTGAGCTAAATGCTAATGTCAGAATGCTATAACAAATGCACAATGACAATGCTAACAAGCTGATGTTTTAGCAGGTACAATCTGTACTATGTTCACCATATTAGTTTATTGCTAATTAGGAATATACTTAGGGCAGCTGCGGCTGATGTGATGTGTTATTAGTTTTGCAGGTATTTGGTCACACACAAAGTACTGGACAAATTCAAAATTTTACCTGATGGTGGCACTAATCTGAATGTCTGTACCCAGTTTCATGGCAATCCAATAGTTGTTGAGACATTTCACTTAAAAAACACAAATGTGAACCTCATCCTAATGCTAGAGTAAATGTCAGATGATCCAATCCAATCCACCTTTATTTATATAGCACCTTTAAAACAACACTGTTGACCAAAGGGCTGAACACAGTCTACAAATAAATAACAACATACAATAAAGGCACAACAAAGAAAATTAATAAAACAATAAATCACAAAAAATAAATACAATAATACAAAACTGAAAGGACAACCCTCAAATTGTATTAAAAGCCAAGGAAAATAAATGAGTTTTAAGACGAGATTTAAAAACAGAATATGACTCAGATGATCAGCAAAGTCATTAGGATTTATTGTCCCTGAAAATGACCCAGGATCTCAGTCTTGTCCTCAAGGCATCCAACATTTTATCTCCTCAAAGCAAGCTCTCAATCTTACCGGGCAACCAAATTACTATTAGTAGGGTTGAGAGAAAAGTATTAAGTTAAGCGATATACTGTGTCTACTAATTATGTTTGACAAAGGAGAAGCATTTAAATAAAGAAACTAAGAGGCCCTAGAATTGAGCCTTGAGGTGCTCCGCAAGTAAGTAAATTTTGCTGATGAAAAAATTAAGTTCCACAGAGAATTGCCGTGCATAGATAGGATTTGGCTCACTCAAGATCCTAACTGACTTGAAATGATGATTTGCAGGTTACATGCACAAGACGAGTCCTTTTAACACTTTTTATCTTCAAGACAATCAAGTGTAAATGTTGAAATAGATGCCACTTGTTCATGTGAACACTGAGGAACAGGAGGTGCTGATTGGATGGGCCCACCATATTCTATATAAGGGCAATATATTTCACATGGACATATGAAATTGCAGGGTTGGAGTTCAGCGTTAGCAAAAATAGCAAACGTTCTGAATTTTCTATGAAAGGGTGTAATGTGCTCAGAGGCGGAAGCCAAACAACTGGAGCATTGAGGTATAAGACAAGTGTTTAAAAAGTTGTGTCACAGCTTTGCCAGCTGGTGAGAAATAAATGGATGAGAAAATACCACGCACCAAAAAACATACAGGACGTGACAAGTTTATTTTCCAACATAGTAGGAGAAGGACTCTGAGAGCTGACAAAAAGCAGGGAAGGTATTTGGTTGGATTTGATCCCAGGTCAGCTTGTCTGCAGCAGTATTTCCACAAGCTGAAGGACTAATGGAATAATTAAAAAAATTTACCTAATAATGCAATTTATTAGCTTACATCTGCTTATCAGAGTTGATCTCCGTCTAACGCACATCTAGTGGCCGTTCACGTACACTGGGCATGCGCGTGCCGGTGTAAACATGAAGCAGATGGTCTATTCTGTAGTTACAGAAGATTTGGCGAAAGAATAAAGTACTACAGCCGAAGAACCACAGCAGATTTTATTTTGCATGGACCAATAATGAGCTGGGACTGCTACTGAATGTAACACGGGAGCGCAGCTGTGGCGGCGGAAAACAGACTGGGAGTTGTCGCAAAGTAAATACTGCGACAAACACAGTACAAGTGTAGGCAGGTAAGTGTTGTTTGCACAGTACAAAATATTCTAAGAAAAATACCCTGTCAAAAACTCTGTCAGTAGCATCATGTTTCTACTTTGCATGACTTATGAGACCCAATCAGAGAGCCAAACATGAGCGTCATCGTTTCTAAAGCCCTCCGCATTTGCCCGTCTGCACTAAAACGCTCTCTGGAGTTTCAAATGAAAAACAGGGTCGACAGCGTTTTCAAACTTCTCCGTTTTAGGTCTTCGATTTTGCCGTTTTAGTCTGGATGGGAGGTGCAAACGTAACAGAAGGTCTCTCTTTTAAAACGAAAACGCAGTAGTGTGGATGGGGCCTGAGATAGAAGTGTTACCTTGAGGAATGTTTTTGCTGTTTTGACACATCCATGACCTGCTGCACAGTCATCTTTTGAGTTGTCCCAAAGACTCCTCAGTAGTCAGATTCAAGCCCACCTTCTGTGAATGTGTTGGGGTATGTGTCCTCGGCTGGCACTGCTGCCCTCTCACACCAGACTGTCATTTCTCTCACCATGTCACCATCTTTGTCACTGTAGGTGTACCACGCAGCACCTTCCAGTAAGACACACCAAATCAAACAGCCACCTCTGATCTCTGACACTCAGAGAGCCTGAGGAGCTGCAAAAAAGACAAAAAAACATACTATTTATACTTTCTGGACAAACTAGCATAAACATACATTTTACAGAAACGAGCAATAATATATATTATTGTTACTAATATGTACAGACAACATTAACAACCCGAATAAACATTATAATCAATGGCAGAAATAATAAAATTAAGAAAAATACACTTGTTATCAGCTGTAAAAACTGTACTGAAACTGTGCAAAACAAATGACCAAAATAACTAGCAACATACCGACAAAATATTAATGAAAATCCTCATAAATATTGCAGAATTATGCTTGCATAACCTGACTGAAAACTCTTATCTTGGAGTTTATCTCTCAGTATTCTGTTTGAAATGTACTGGATACAGGCTGCAAAGCTGTTAATTATTTAACTGCTTTTGACTAGGTGAATATTTATTTTTTTCTTTGGTGACTGAGTATGACTGTCACCTGAAGGGTTAGGTTTAGGACTTTGTGTTTTTTCCCATTGTGCTTCCTCTGACAAGGACTGTTGTGTGACGTTTAGCTGCTGTGTGTGTACAGTACGTTTTTGCAGGGGTTGAAAAATTTACAGCAAAAAATGATGCAGAACGTCCAAACAAATAACCAATCCAATTAAGATACAAACAGAAAACCAGAAAGATAAAAACAAAATCCAAAAGTTAACACAACAGAGAAATCCATGTTCTTTGTACCTTTGACTGTGACACACAATGACAATACTTACAGCAGTGGAAAGAACACTTATCTCCCTCAATCTCCATTCTTCCTTTAGCTTTTTGACTTTTTCGACTGCGGTGTAGGCTGGTTGAAGCCTACAACCAGAATCCTGGCAGTTCAGAATTCAGCCTGACAGATGCTAACTGGCTGGATGTTAGCAGGCCGGGAATTAGGCTGTTAGTCAGCAGGCAGGTGGCTAGCAGTCTGGATGCTAGCAGACAGAGTTGCAGACTGGTTGCTAACATGCTGGGGATCAGGTTAAAAGAGCAGGATGGCAGGTTCTATGCTAAACTCAGCATGGAAGGCTAGAGATTTTGGAGTTCTGAACGGCAAGCATAGTTCTATTCATATGGTCCAAATTAAACAAGAGCTCAGAAACCCACAGGGCTTCCAACACCCAAGCTAAGAGTTAATTTTTTAAAATTAAATTGATTTTGACGTTTCCAGTCAGTGGGCACCCAAATCTCTGTGGGACTACTACTTCGTCTTTATATAAAAACCGGACAAAACTGGCCATTGCATAGAGAAAATTAAGTGAGGAAGTTAAACTACCTGGTAAGTTCAGAAAATATGTGTACCTGATTCCGACAATTGTTGTACTTTATTGTTAACAAGTTAGCATAGCACAGGTCTGATCGATACGAACTCCATTCAGAAAACAAACAATTTAAAAGTTGTTGTGCTGCTGTCTTGCTTGCAGATCTGACAAAGCATGAATTGATTTGTTTAACAAATCGGCAATCATGTTGTAGTTATTTTGGCATCATTTTGATCCTTTTCATTACAATTAAATCACAGCAAAATGTTTACTTTGGTTTTATACCCCTGTAGTACAGCCATAAAACTGAATGCAGTAACATAACAGCGTAATCCAGATGGGGAAGACACCGAAAGCATAAACTAACAAACCAACAAGGACAAAGGCAGACTTATAGAGAAACTTCAGAGAGGGCAGGGTGATTGAACACAGGTGGAACACAGCAAGACATTAATACCAGAGACAGAGAATTTCAAAATAAATCTGTAAATACGAAACAAATACATAACTGATCATGCAAAACATAATCACAGACAGAGGACATAAAAAAACAGAGACAGGGAGAGATGAATAACACACGAGGAAGGACATTATCAGTAATAAAACAGGAAAAAACTAAACACCAAAACCACAACAGTGGTGTGTGTGCTGACGGCTGATAGGATCTTGGAAGTCACAAATCAGAACATCAGACACACCCTATTACAATCATATTTACTGTAACAACAGTGTATGTTTTATCTGTCTGTGTTCAATGAATTTGTGTGTGGTTGTTTTTGGCTGTGTCTCAGTGTGTGACGTCTGCCATGTGTGACCCTTTTACTTACAGAATACAGATACAGAATGCTGCTCTCAGCTCTCCAACCAGCAGCCTGAATTTATATAATGTTGAACCAGACACATCCTAAACACACAACACCAGTCCAACAACACACACCCATACACTGTAAATCATTTCCTCGATGTTATTTAGCAAAGTCATTCAGCAGCGGTGGCAGTTATGGGCATTTATCCCCTATACTGTTGTGATTTTCATAAGGAGAATTTTTGGAGAGTGTTCCCTTTGATGACCTCACAATGGCATCGCATCTTCATTCTGGCGTAATTCCTGGTACGTCCGACCTGGAGAATGGCAGTTTAGGAAGTGTAAAATGTATACTAGCTGGCCTCAGACCCCTGGATTGGAATCCCCCGGGAGAGCCCGGGGTGTGGCTAGAGAAAAGGGTACTGTGGTGTCCTTGCTTGTCTGCTGCCACATGACCTCGATTTGGGCTGCTGGCTGAAAATTGATCAACTGAGGATGGAGCAGCCTGTCAAACCACTGGGGCTTTAAAAGTGCTATATTCGATATTTTATATTAACTACGGATGAAATGACTACATGTGAACGGTGTCACTCACAGTAACAAACTCACAGAGAATTACCACTCAACTCTGCAGTTCCCCTCAGCTGAACACTGCGTTTCAGTGTCTTTTTGGTCATTGTTTTGGTTTTACGGCCCATGACTTTACTGTTTTGGTTCACTCTCACTGCTGTTATAAGCATTGTTTCTAGCAGGCAGCTGTTTTCCCTGTGTAAACAGGCAACTGTTTGCTAACATGTTAGCCATATCATATCAGAGCTGTGTTTACAGGTTGTTCAATCAAATAAATGCAGGTTTCCAGCTTGAACTGCTGTCCCTCCCTTCTGATCAGGACTGTAAGTAATTATGGTACGCTTTAACCTACTAGGTTGTAAAATGGTGGCGTTCATCAGGACAGTTAAGATCATAATCAATAAAATAATATTCTGCTTATTATACAATCATAATGAGAACTTTTGATTATTGGGTTTCAGTTTTTTTCCCTCATAATTGCCAAATTGATAACTACCTGTTTTAATGTATGGTTCTCTTGTCATCAGCTCTACCCAATAGACGAATCAGGCTAATCCAAGAGTTTTTAAGTGAGTGCTATGTGACCCACGACTAGCACCAGTGCTGGCTTTCTCAAAACCTCAGCATTGGTGCTACTGAGGCTTTTTCCCACACAGATAGTAGTTATTAACGGTGACTGTATTCCTGGAATTTACACTACTGTACACAACAGTACAGCTAATCCTCATAAAAAGAAGATAGAGCGGGGGGGAAACGCAGAGGGAGAAGGGGGTTGGGGAAAGAGGGGAGTGTGCTGCACAGCTGCAGAGGCAGAGGAAAGAGGAGGGAGTAGAGCATCCGGCAGAGAAGAAAATAGCAGACAACCGGGGAAACATGAAATATTGAAACACAGTAAGAAGAAGAAGAAGAAGAAGAGTGCAGGAGTAAAAGTGGTTTGTAAAGAATTTGTACAGAACATGTCTTTATTCATCCAAACTCACAAACAACAGGGCTATTTACCCTGTGTTAAACTGGCATTGTTCTTTTGATACATTCCAAATGCACTCACAATGAGTCACACTTGGGTTGAACCATCCTGTGTTAGCATGTCTATGTGGCTGAGGAATGTAGTTTTCAAATCAATGAATCATGCATCAAAACCCTCCCATCTGCTACTGCAAACAGGATGAATCAAATACACAGTGGGCTCCTGGGAAATGAAAGCACGTAATTGAACGTCGCGGCTTCACTGACACCTCCTCATCCTCACAAAGGATAGAGTGATGGAGATGCACTAAATCGAACGTTCATGCATCGAGACAGGGGAGAGACAGAGGGGCAGGAGGTCGAATGTGTTAAAGATGTCCTGAGCACGGAGGAGAGCGCTGACAGCACAGCGAGGTGAAGAGGGGAAACAGCAGGTTGCCATCCAGAAAACAAAGCTCATGAGTTTTGTGTAACCAGATTTACAGCAAAACCGTGTGGTCTAATGTGACCTGCATCCGGATCTGGTGATGCTGTATACATTCTCACTCGGTGTCCTTCTCCCACACACATCAATAACACACTCACACCTGCAGCCTCAGCCATACAAACATGTTTATCTAATCCTGGTTGCACAACGTCTGTAGGCTACTTTTGCATGGAGGGTTTTCTCATCCCTCTTAATGAACAGCTGAAACACGAGCTGTGAAAATTGTGTCAAAGGATAACTAAACAGTTTCACAATATCAGTTCAAACTAACGTGGCATGTTGGCTGAAAATGATTGTATGTTGCGTGTACACTTTCATTCTATTAAACAAAAGATGGAAAAGTCTTACGGCACAGATTCAACTTTTTCCTCAAAAATCCTTGAATGTAAAAGTTAATGACCTCGGTGATCATAGCACTTTGCATTAATACTTCCCTCACACTTTTTCACACAAATAAATAAATATATAGAAAACAATAGTAAATTTGATATTCTGAATAGCACAGTACATTATACAATCATATGTTTTGAGTGTTAAATCTCATTCTGATCAAAACTAGTAACTTCAATCATGTAGACTGAATGACTTCTGTTACTTTACACCAGTGAAAATAAGCAAAATCCTCAGAAAGAAGAGTTATTGTGAGAATAAAAAGATCCAGTGATAACATTTTGGTAACAAATGGCTCAAAATGTTCTTAATTTATTGTTAAGTAAGTTATTGCCTGAAATCAATACAAAAATGAATAATTAATTAGTAATTCAGAATTAAAAAGTAGTTAGATTGTTTGCTGAATGTTTGCAGAATATAAATTCTCTTTAACACCTCCCCCCTTTTTAAATTGCTTCATAACCCTTTTCAAGGCTCTCTAGGTCTGTCATGTTTTGTCCAGCTTGATTTTGGAGCTGAGCTAATGTATCAGCAAATAAAGGGAGAGGTTACCTAACCCCCACCCCTCGTTTTGATAGTCTACACACTGGTGTTACATGTCAGGAGTAGATGCTAGACAGTAACAGAATCTATTTTATTCTAGAGGCCTAATATCACCTGCTCATTATGCTAGAAATGGCTTTAGTTGTAACATCCTGGGACATCAGTTTGGACAGAGACACGTTATGTAAGCCTTGATGTGACCAAAGGGGATTTTTTTCCTGTGTTTAAATAGAAACTCACACACATATTGAAAATGGGACTTACATAATAGTACCCCACTAGTTATAATAATAGTGACTTCACTTCTACATTTTATTAGCTAGCCTGGAAAAAATTTACAAAATGAAAACGTTTTTATTTCACATTTTTATTGTTCATCATAATGAAACAGCATCACTGATACAAAAACATCCCCTTTGTTTGGGTAAAATTACAAATCTGAATGTTCAGCCTGATCCACAGGATGCGGAGACACTGTAAACAGCAGAAACATTGAACAAGTGCTTCTCCACAGCTGAGGGTCCATACAAAAATAAGGCAGGTGGTTCTGCACAACTCCTTTCTAAACACTGTTAAAATTAGCTGGGAACTTGTCTGCTCTTACAAATCCACAAGACAACTTCTCATCTAGGCCAGCACAATATAACAGCATTGTAAAGTTTGGCTCAATCATGCAATAGGTGAAGGGATTTTAAGTTATCCAAAAGTGGGAAGAAAAATTCATCCAGACTGAATACCTGAGATCCTAAAGGGGGTAGAGATGTAGTGTTGGAAGCATTCTGTCAAAAAGCTGCCATCTCTACTTCTTTGAGCAATTTAAAAAGACAAGGTACAACCTTGTTGTAATATATTACGTATTACAACAGGGTTGTAAAATGAGATGGAGATCCCATCCCAAACCCAACCTGAGGGAGAGACGCAACAGTTGCATGGAATACCAGTGAGCAGAATAAGACGGCAGGAGGCTAATGAAGTTACATGCAAACATTCATCAAGAAGTTTAGAGAGAGTGAGCCAAATTTTCAAATTGAGAACAATGTATTATTGAACATTCATAGTGAGTACTGGGGCTGTGTGGACCCTTCGGTCTTGAAGCTTGCTTACTTTACCAGGTCGTGGAAAGCTTCAGTTCAAGTAATGTCATGGAAAGAACATGTCACCAAATCTGGGTTTGAAAAGGTTTTTCTATGACAGCGGGGATATACATTATAAGCCACAGTAGGTATGAACTAGAACAGTGTATGAAAGTCCTGGTAGAGCTTTAGAACTGGCAAACATGGTATCCAGCTCCACGTTAACATAGGTGTGTGGTTCCACATAAGCATGTGATATGTGATAAATAGCAGAAAAGCCATGAATTCTTCTAACAAATTATTATCGTGTTCTGTCCTGCGTTACAGCATCATTTCAAAAAACACATTCAACATCAATACTGCTTACATGTAGCTTTCATTTCATCCCAGTGTTGGTCAGCAGGGGCCAATAAGCTACAGTAAAATGCCTTGGTTCTGAGACTAATGACAAAACTGTGTTATGAAGTAGGCCGTTGGTTAATTCATCCTGATATAACCAGTTAACATTGAAACATGAAAATAGATATATAGAGATCACATTTTCTACAAATATAAGCTTCAAATAAAAGAACAAAAACCTATTGTCATACAACAAGAGGAAAAAAAATCAAATACACATTATATGTATACTAAAACAAACACCGGATTGCAGAAGACTTGAAAGGCAGAATCCCCTAACAACCCACTTACAGACAATGAGGGTCAGTGTACCATAAAATAAAGATTATTTACAGAGCATATACAATTGTCCAAAAAGACCATGTTTGTAATCCCAAAACATGCACATAATATACTATTTCATTTGAAATATCTATTTGTTTCATGTACATAGATCCGCAAAGGATCTATAAATGTTGTCCACTTTGGCTAGATGTGTTCATGACACATAACAGCATCGGAGAAGAGGTGAGGTTTTGGTGTTGTCATCAATGATTCTACCAAAGGCACCGGTATTAGAAGCCAATTATAATGAGAGCAATCCAAAAGGTACAATTTAAATGAATAGGCCAGTTACAGTTATTAATCAGATTTTTGATTGAGTGTACTTCAGAGTGAACACTGAAATAATTATTAGTTCACTGAGATTAATAATTGATAACTGATCTTGTCAACAAAACATAAGAAGTGACTCATGTGTTTAGCTACCTGAATTTTTTGGAACAGCAAAACTAAACAATATTATCTAATCAACATGTTTTTCCCATAAAGATCCCCGTCGACCATTTAAATACAGAATCTTTAAGAAATTAGGGATGAATTAGATAATAACAGTTTTTGAGCTTGGTTTATAGTCTTGCACTTTAAAAATGGGTCACATCCTCTGCATGTTAAGGTAGTTTTCAAAAGTTAAGCTAGCTCCACTCTTCTTCTCTAACAAGCGTCGATGTGTGTGATATTGTTCACCATCTAGCTTCTTCAAATTAATGCCTTTACACTTTGCGGGAAAAAGCTTATTCAATTTGTTGTGTAGATTTAGATGAGAACACTGATACCACTCCTGTCTGTATGCCTAACATGAAGCTAGTGCCTGGATCCTAGCATAAAGACTGGAAGCAGGGGAACACAGCTAGCCATCAACCAGCACCTCTAAAGCTTAGTAACTGAAACATTATATCTCACTATTTTAATTTATAAAAACTGAAAAGTTAAAAGTTGTGGTTTTCAGGAAGTTAGCTTGCTCTTGTCCTAAACTTCCAGGCTAGTTACGCCAAGCTAATCGGCTGCTGTAGCATTAGCTTCATATTTGACGTGCAGACATGACAGTAGTATCAATCTATCCTACCTCACGCCAGACAAGAAAACGAATAAGCTCATTTCCCAAAATCTAATCCTTTAAGTTGAAAAGATCATAATCACGTTCCTACGTTACATTTGAATGGCATTTTGGAGAGATTTTGGGTTTTCAGTGATTTAGATTGTTTGGCGAGAGTTGAAAATATTTTATTTTATTTTTTTAATTTACATACATATTTTACATAAACTAATTCACGTTTCACTCCACTGGTTTAATTGAATTCATTTTTGAATTGTCCAATTGTATTTTACTCAACTGCATTTTTAAAAATGTTTTTTTGTATTATGTATAAAAATAACAACCTATGGTTTTATATACCTAGCTGTCAAGCCCTACATCAAATGCCTAATAAATTATTCCAGCATGTGTTTCTATTGTGTGTTGGAAATGATTTGAACTTCATATAACCTGAAGATAATATGTACATTATGTTTTTTTTCAGTAGACACACTTAATTATGTACATCGATGCCTTGCATGTTCAGATCCCTCTGTGACAGTAATACCGAAAGCATCGCCTTGGTTTGTGTACACAGACAGGATGAAAAATCCTTGATTGTTTAGAGCTGGGAGGCTCTAGCATGAACTGTCTGTGCACGTACACTTTCGCAAAGCTTCTGATTGTTAACGTAGCAGAGCACACTATTACTACTTCATTATTGAATTACAGTATTGATTAACTGAGATGAGCCGACTGAGGAATTTTTCATCGATAAACGAAATACAGGTTTAGATGTGTTTTACTATGTCTATATATGTGTGTATATGTGTGTGTATATGTGTGTGTGTTCGCGCTACACACAAAGTGAAACGTAATGCTAGAAGTGCTCCTTGTTTCATGGAGGACGATGCACTCCACCTCCAAATGTCTCCTTCAAGTGCACAGGGGACTGAGGGACTCGCAACATCTTTCCAGCCCTGCAAATATCAGTTCACAGATCTGCTTCATGTGAGGGCTGCATTGTGTGTGTCTGTGCTGTCTCTTCATAGCTGGAAATAATAATGATGAAGATTTCAGGCTGTCTTGGTGGCTTGTTAAACCAAAGTCTGTTCCCCCCTCTCCGGGTTGTAATTCTCAAAAAACTGAAACAGAAACAGCAAAAAAGTCTCCCTACACTGATATTCTCTGGGGAAAACAGTGGAAGTTGTTTTGCGTTGAGGTTCTATGATCAACGTTTGTGATTTGCTGAAGGGAAGAGAATCGCTGATGTGTTCCCAAATGTTCGGCCAGCCGAGGCCAACCAGAAGAGACATGGTAGGGGTGGAAGTTTGTTGCATTGTGCCAGTCTGAGGAAGGAAGAGGGGGCTTAGTGACCACCGCTGGAGCCTGTGGGGTTGTGGACCCAGTCGAGAACGATGAGTGACAAGCTGCCAATCATGAAGATGATTCCCACGACTAAGAAGACGGTCGCCTGAAGAGAGAGAGGGGGATTAAATGTAGCTAAATGTGTGATAATGCACAGCAGGAGTCTGTGGAAATTTATGAAAACGTTATCCGCCCCTCAGGGGATGGAGTGAGAAAAATGATACAGTGAGAATGATGTTGACAGAGTGTGTGTTTTTGCACACTTACCCCGATTTTCTGTGGGGAGCGAAACGGCACTGATTTTACCAGGCGGAGGTAGAAGGCAGCAGGTAGGATAAAGATGAGCATAGTGGCTGCAGAGGAACCTGCGATACAAACCAGGAGGAAGAGTGATTCAACTAATCTGACTTCGGCTCGAGTTTATCTAAATCTAAATGTCTCAGAATCACTCCCAGGGATTGCAGTAAAAGTTCAAACTAAAAGTAGGATTTGAAGTTTTCAGACTGTTGCAATTTCAAATATTAAAATACAAATATGAAAAATTGCAACTTGCTAAAATTACCTTTTTTGCTAAATCAGTTTCCCTCAGCCTCATTTTTACCAATGAACTTCTCTCCCATAGTGTTTGAGTATGTGTTTGTGAGCAGGATATCTTGGCAACTCCAGTTTAGGACACCATAGGAGATCTCCCAAATATTGGCCTGGATAAAAGTCATTTGCTAAATGCCTTTACTCCTAAGCCTAAATGTAGCACCAAAAAATTCGTTACTCTTTCTCAGACTAATTTCTTACTCTTACTAAGTAAGTAAAGTAAAGTACCTGACGTAGGGAGGAAGTAAAAGCTGTTAACCACTTCCCTTTTTGATTTTTCAAGAGAATGTGTTATTATTAGCTTTGAGATGTTGTTTGTGTAGAAAGGCTGCAGCTTAATATCAGGGAGACAAATGTTTATAAATGTTTGCACCTCCCAGTGTTGGTGTGTGTTGGCAGCGAGAACGTGAGTGCTTAGATCCAGTGGTCACAAACGGCTCACGCGACTGCACAGCTGACTCGACCCGACACTTTAAGCTTGTGTACTTCCAACATCTTTACTTAATAAAATGAGCCTTATTAACTCATATTTGCGCATGTTGTGGGTTCTTTTACGATTTTTAATTTCTATACACAAAATCTTCCTCAACACATTGTAACATATAGAGCATGAAAGTATTCAGAGGCAGATCTCACCGATGAAGCCAAAGATGTCTCTGATGGTGGGGACGAAGATGACCAACATGTTGTTAAAGGCCAGGATGGCAGCGGCAATCAGCATGTGGCGAGTCCAGCTGAACTCTCGGCCGCTAAACAGTAGTGTGGTGATGGAGGAGCGGATCTGGGTAAAAATATAAAATATTGACATTTAAGTCATTGGCGTGATGGTATGGATTCATTCAAATCTGTTCACTGATATCATGACAAAGTCGTACAAAGTTCACTGTGAACTCACTGAACACGAGGGTTCAAAAAGAACAAACTTATTAGTTTGATTTGATAAAATAAAAATAATATATTATATTCCACCACTAAATTCAATGTACTTCACACTGGAGTACAATGAAATACTTGTTACTGTTATTACTTTTAAAGTATAACGGTTTTCAGCTAACATCTGTGTAAATGTCTTGTGCCTGAAGCCGATTCCCATACTTGACTGAAGTGTGTCAAGTGCTACGAGGCTAGTGTGAGCGAGAGAGAGGGAAACAGCAAAAACCAGGAGATCCCAGCTAAGACGTCTGGAACAGGCTGCTGAGCCACAGGCAGCCTGTTCAAGCCTCCAGTGGGTGAAAGGTTGTGGGTATCAGGTAAAACCTGAGGCACCGTCAGCTCACAGGCCACACGGGGAAAGGTTATGAGGGGCGGTGCCTATGGTGCCATTGAAAAAGGGATTATCTCCAACAGTGCAATGGAACCATGGGATTGCATCAGCCGGTAGTGAGAGGGCGGGCTTGCCTGCAGGGGGGGAGGTGTCTTTACCCGGAGCCACTAGTGTCACTTTATTTCTGCCAGGCTGTCTTCTTCCCTCTTTTACTCACTAGTACTACACACTTCAAACTAACGACATATGTAAATATGAGATGCAAGAGTTTCAGAGAAAGTTGCTTGACAACATGACATGAAAAAGCATGTGCAATCTTTTCCTTTTTTAAGAGCCACTACTGGCAGAACACCACAGGCCTTCTTTGTTTCCTTTAAGTCTGACTTAAGCATAGGATTTATATCCAGTTAGCATGGCTCAGTGGGGAAAAAAATCACATTAACTGGATTTTCTGCACTGTCAGGTCGAACCAAGCGACCTCCATCATGACTATCAGGAGGCACCAGGATGATGCTTGAGTTCACTGTCTACTGCCAAAAAAGCGTCATCACCTAAACCACAACTCATTGCTTGTGGGAGATAATGACAATAATTGAAAAGTGAATCCCTCCTAAAATTCTACAAGCGTGCCCGCACCCCTACATCCCCCTCCCACCAGCTGTTACAAAATTAGGCCGGCTTGGAAAACTAGAGCCTGGACGCAGCATTTCTCTCAAAGGCTCCAAACTATTCAGCACCCAGCTGTTACCTGGCGCTAAGCCTTTGAAATTCATTGTGTGATATTTGAACACTTTTTAACTCCTTTATCTTTACCTGTCAGAGGCTTGCACACACATATACACAGACACATAGTCTGTGGATGAGCTAGTTGTAGGCAGCCAGATTGGCCCAGCCATATCTGGGTTCAGCCAGTTAGCAACAAGCCAGGGACTAAGTTCTTAGCTGTGCAAGCTATATCTGCTAAATCTGTCCAAATTAGAAGTAGATAAAAACAAACCATGTGCGCTTGAGCCCATTTACTGCAAACAAGGTTGCCATCAGGGCTCTTAAATTCAAGATTTGCTCACATATGAAAGAGAAAGTATATTCAAAGCAAGAGACAACATAGCAGATAATGTGTGACAGCCATTTGTTGTTTTTTTTCACAGCCACATATTTGAATTTGCACAGATGCCGAGTGTGAAGTGAAACTACATGCACCAGGGTAAAAGTCCCCTTTTTGGTAAAAATATCAACACGAAAGCCCTATCAGGGTGTTTGTGACTACATAGGCACTGACAAATAACTTAAAACTACACAGCCAAACAAGGCAAGAGAGATATGTTTCACAAACTGCAACCAAAACAAACCCAAAAAGCAACACATGGTTTTCTTCTTCCTCCAGCATGACACTTGTATTGTCACCTTTATCTCTTCAGTGCATCTGAACCAAAACCAATATATAAACAATTTGATGGATTTTTTAATGACTCTCTTACATTTATAACTGCAGACTTGTTATAAAGTGAGAAACTCATGACCCTTTATTAATGACTGTATTAACATTTGTAACAACCTGACCACCCCCCAAAAATGTTCTTATCAATGGCAGTGAGCTAGTAAACAAATTTTGTTCTCCTAGTCCCTTCGTGAGCGGCTAAGTGCTATAATTGGCAAAGCACTAGTAAATTTAAAAGAAAATGTTTTATTAACCATTAAAAAAGCTGAGTTACAACTTACAAAGCCTCCATTAAGGTTGCTGTACTAGAAAGTGGGACAGAAATTTAAAAAGGAGAGTTTTACGGTTTTGTGAGAATTTAGAAGGCAAAAATCACAGCTGCAGTTTTTGGACAAGAAAGCACATTGGTAAAACTTGTCATTGTCCAAATGCCAGTCACAAGTTTAAGCTAACTACATTAGTTTAAGCTAACCTAGGCCTACATGTCACAAATAGCGCGCAAGCAATTGTTACCTAGTCGTCAAAACCAAAGAAAACCAGAGACTAGAACTATAAACTACAGATAGTCCCACTTTTTAAAATATAAGTCTTCTTTTGCCAACCAGATAATTTAGCAGGATTAGTCAGTTGCAAATGTTCATCACTCGTCAAGTCATTTAGTAATTTATTAATTAGCAAAGAAAAAACAGGTGAATTTGCCGTTGTAATAGTTTGATTTAAATATTTAAGTAAATCCCTTGTTAAGTAAGAAGAAACCAACTGGTACTCAAGCTAGTGCTACAAGAAAGAAGGGTCTGAATTAAGACTGAAATTTAACAAAATGATGGAAGACATAAACGTGACGTTGGCGCTGTAAAACAACTCATTTGCAGCCCTCTCCCTTGGTTCCAATCTCCAGCTGGAGTCTGAGAACTGGGGCATGTTTGACTCCACATAAAGCCCTTTCATTATGTAGTGGATCCTTGCAAAGCCTTTGGTGATCTGTCTTCTGTTATCGTCTATCCTTAACGTGACAGCACACACACACACACACACACACACACACACACACACACACACACACACACTTGCACGCCTCAACACTGTCTCCAAACACACACTCCCACACATACATTCCCTCCTCTCTCATATAGTACTTCCCCACTGGAGCCAAGGACAGTTGCAGACAATGTTAATCTCTAGCTGAAGGTCAGCAGCATTTCCCTGAAAAAAAACGAAGGGCAGGAGGATTCAAGGCGAGATTCTCAAATGTCAACTGAAAACTTGGCATAGTGATGGTGCGACTAAGTAGTTCTTTTGATCCAATGCCTTACTTGCATCCAAGTTCATCAATCTTTCAACCAAGTCACAGCAACACAGTTTCATTTACAACAAGAATAGTGATGGTCAGTTGATTAAAAATTCCAAACTCTGCACAAACACATATTTCTAATCAGAAATGCATGCATAAATCGACCGCATTGGCTATGTCAGCCATTTCATTCACATTACTGTCTCTCAACATTTAGTGCTTATTACCCAAACTGACTAATGTAAAAGAGGCTTTGACTATGTCTTTTCATAGATCTCCAAGCAGGCACTCCCAAATGAGATATTTAAAAGTCACAAAGCTTATTTAAGGACCATGACCACACAGGTTTCTCTTGCATGTGACTGCAGTGGGATTTGAGCCCCTAAGCCTGGCTTTACAGCATCCAATTGCAGTATTGTGTTTCTCTGTCCTTATCAAATTTTTATCTCCTCTGTTATCTCAGTCCTCCTCTCCCTTACTCTCTCAGTACTTTTTCAGGGTTACTCTTCCCTATTTCAAATAAATTTAAAATTTATTAATTGTGAGCACCATTTAAAGTCAGTTGGAGTCAAATAAAACGGTTGAGTATGAAGCTTCCACATTCTCTTATACGAATAACAAGTTTGTGCCAGATCAGAAAAAAAGGGAAGAAAACAAACACATGCATACAGTATAATTATATGTTTGCAGTTAACCAGTTTATCCATTGCTTTCCTTAGACCAAGAAGACACAGCTATTCATATTCCGCCCTACAACGGCATAGAACAGTAACTACAGTACAGTGAAGTTGGGCAAAAATGGTTCACTTATACGGTTCATTTACAAAAATCAATATAGTCAATTAATTAGCAATTTAAAAGATTCAAATATGTGATTAAATCCCCAAATACATGAAATCCCACTAGAGTCAAAAGATGGCACTGCTACTTTGCTATGCAAGTTAACCGCTAAGTAAAAAGCAAGTAAAATTAGTTTTAACTTTAGAGACTTGCCATGGCTAACTTACTAGCTAGCTTTACCCTGTATAGCACTCTTAATAATAATAATAATAATAAATTGAATTTGTATAGCGCTTTTCTTGAAAGTCGCTTTACAGAGCAGCGGTCTAGCTGACCCAAACAGAGCACTTGGTATTTAGCTCTATTTTGGATATTTAACATACTGATTTCACAGCATTATACTATTTTATGTAATATTTCTTTATAAGGCCAAAGAAAGTCAGATCCAGGATCTCAATTTTGACTAAATATATAGTTCTTGCCTTTAGGTTTATATGCAGCAGTTTTTAATGTTTTGACATTTGGTGTACGTTTGTTTTTTGTTGAGAATTTTATGCCATTAAACAACACAGAGGAAAATTAATTTCACAATTTGCATAACCCTTACACAAAGTCCTAAAATTACCAGCTGGGATTAAGGTATTCTTCCAACAGACAATCATTAGATTGTTTCTCACTAATTTAATGCAGATCCAGATGCAGATTTATAATTATTGTGCAGCCTTTGCGGTTTGTACCCACAACGTGACTGTGTGAACATATTTATGTCCCCACAACACTAGTAATATCCGCCCACCCACACACACACACACTGACTCCACCCCTGATGGTAGCGGTCAGGGTGAGGGTTTTTCCACTGCCCCTTCTGAGCTGGTAAACTTCCACTGCAGAGAGGATCCCCCTCTCTCACATTCCCTTGCACAGAAAAAAACAGCAGTGTCTGCTGAGGAGGGAGTGTGTGTATGTGTGTGTGTTCGTCAGAGGGCTATGGCGGAGAACATCCAGTGTGAGAACACAAGCATCAGCTAAATGGCTAAACAAAATGTGATGATGGCTCAATATGTGTGTACTTGTGCGAAATAAGATCAGTGCTTTTATTCTATCACTATGTATAAGTGTGTATGTGTGTGTGTGCTCTGTCAAGATGTGTGTTTCCATGGCACTCACTCATTGCATCATTTTCTGTCAGCACTCCTGACTAAATAGCAACATGTTTGCTGCCCCCTGGTGGCTGCTACTTGTATCTGCATCCGCTTCAGGAATATTCACAAATTAGCAGCTGCTTGTCTTTACATAAAACCAGGATTGTGTGTTAGCCACACTTTGCTGCCCTCTGGTGGCTGCTAGTGTCCCTGGAGCTGCCTCAGAAATTATTCACAACTTAGCA
This sequence comes from Micropterus dolomieu, assembly GCF_021292245.1. Lineage (NCBI taxonomy): Eukaryota > Metazoa > Chordata > Actinopteri > Centrarchiformes > Centrarchidae > Micropterus > Micropterus dolomieu. Next base: position 5,811,139 of record NC_060165.1, on the reverse strand, counting down.
GCTGCTTGTCTTCACATAAAACCAAGTTTGTGTGAGTGTGTGTGTGTGTGTGTGTGTGTGTGTGTGTGCATGAAAGCTAAAACGGGGCATGAAACTTCCCCTGGCCAGCAGCCATTTTTGTTCTCCTCATGTCAGAGTAGGGCCAAGTTAAAATTAGCCCATGAACATATATGGTGCTGGAAGAAACAAGAGTGTGTATACGTATGTGTGAATGAATGTAATGTGTTTTGGTAACTGGACATCACAGACGGGCTGACCTTTGACCCCATTTTGAGAAAAAAATAGGGAAACAGACGCAGAAAGTAGGAGAGGTTTTCCTCTTGGGACTTAAAATTGTGTGGTGTCATTGGTGTAATTAAGAGGTGTGGCCATTCATGACCTCAGCCTGTGTGCGTTGAGATGACGTCACAAGCTAAACCGAACAGTCTGTTCTTTTTTTTTAACCACACTCCCAGGAAAAGCTGCGTCCAGAAAACCACAAAAAAGATTGACTCTGCATCAAACACAAACACAGTCTGTAAGCAGAATGAAAAAAGTGGCAGCGATGTTTTACTGAATGATGGTTTTACAAGTAGCTGATTGGAATGCAGCACCCAGTTATGTTAATGACAAGGTGTAAGTGAATGTGTCTGTGTGAACACTTTGGGCACTGAGTCAATCAGTCAATCATCATTAGTGCTTAAATAAGGCTCAATTTAATGATTTGACTAAATAAATAAAGAGATGACAGGAAAAGTATGTCAATGTTCAAATAAGTATTGATGTAAAGGCCCTAGAAAGAATCCCTCACCACAATATTTTACAATCACAAAACCTTTTCTGCTTTCTGAACTGAACACTATACTATTTGTGCCACATGCTTGTCCTCAAAGAAAAACAGTATTAGGACTTTTAGAGTGTTTTTTTGTACTCACAGGGAACAGCACGATGGGGACAGTCAGCGTGACGGCAGTGAGAACAGCCAAACGCACCAGCAGCAACATGGTGTCAAACTTATAGACCTTGGTGAAGGTGTGGAGCAACTCTGCTTCCACATTGTCTATGTTGGAGGAGAAAAAAAGGACAAATAGGTGAACAATTTGCGAATAAAAGGTGACAGAAACTATTGAATAAGCAAACTTTTGACTGGAAAAGGTCAAATGGCAAATTATCCGTATTTATAAGGGTGATCTGCAAGTCGATTTAACAGTGTTGATGGTGTTTTTTTAACTGTTCCCTTATAACTAAAAAGAATAAGGAACTGATTCTAGTTAACTATCCATCTGTTTGTCTCTTTGCACAGAAAAACAATTTTTAGGTTCTTTTTTTGAGTTGTCTACCACAGCTTTTGTGTATCGTTGCTCTTACCATAAAAGGTGAGGTAGCCGAACAGTGCCGACAGCATATACATTATGAGCATAGTAAAGATGGACAGGTTGGAGACGTTCTGCATCTTTTTCGGGCTGCGACTGTAGAAAAAACACACGCGTACACCTTCATTCTTCCCATCACTTTTTGAGTCACACTCAAGACTTGCAGAAAAAATCTTAAATATATGCAGATTGAGATCCTTCTCAACTTCAGAAAATGCTTTTTTTGAGAGTAATGTATTTGACTGCATATCATTATTTTCAGTGACATACTGATACATACATATTTACCCTTTATCAAATTTCTTAAGAGCACTCTTTTCATTATCGTTGAAACTACAACCGACCATTCACATATTGGAAAACAAACAGTATTTATACCGCTAAGATTTGTTCTTTACCATTTGCCCTATATAGATGGATGCTGTCCATCCGTAAAATGCCATGGTGGTGATTTTAGAAAATACTTCTGCTGTAAAATGTGCATTCATCGTGCAACACCTAGAACTTTGAGTGATACACAAATATTCTGTTCACCTCCATGTATTTGGATGGAAGGACAGATATCTCTAAACCTTGGCACATAAAAGACTATCTGCATGGCTCCATAGTGAGAAAACAGGTTTCATTCAGGTGAAGTGACTGTTAAAAGTTTGTTTAAGGAGGTGATGATGGTGCTTCACTGCTTTATGTAAAGGGAGAAAACCCGCTTACTCTTTCAGCTCACTGTAGATAGGCAGGACTTCAGGATGGCAGACAAAAGCAAAAGCCAGGATGGGCACAGTGTACGCCGTCTAGGGAAATGATGTACAGTAAAATGTAAGACTTAATAATCAGCTTTAGGCAGCACAAGACAACCACGGCGCTAACAATGTATATAAATCTTTAGTAAGCCATGTAATCATGTGATGTCAATCAGAGTTATGACTTCTGAATACTGTTGCTGTTGAACAGAAATGTCCTCTTCCTTTAGTGTGTGTAAGGGCAAAAATGGACAGAGGAAATGTTCCTTTTTGCATTTAAGGGCCTTGATACACCTAGCTTTTAGTCTGAGTCCAGCACAGCTGTCTTTGATTGGCATGCTTTTCTGAGATGTAATGTCAATTTGTTATCCCAGGGCACATAAAAAGACCATCACAGTGGTGTTAAAGTGGGCGTCTAGTTTCTAATGCTTGTTTTGACAACAAAAATTCTAACGTGACATGTGAACATAATACCATGCGTCATATACTTATCCTGATTTATGATCATATAGGCCCAGACACATACCTCAACACACACACAAAGGCCAAAACACACCCTAAAACCCCACCTTGACCAAACATGTCTTAGCGAATACTTGTAGGATTTGTAAGTTGTAAGATGCATTCCTGTGTGTAAGCCCAACAATCTGATTTGGTCTTGTACAAATGTACACTATGGATATTGTGTCTATGTTCTCTTCGTTTAACAGTTTGCGTTGGAATTTTGATACTCTATCCTGGCTTTCTTAAAAGCCGTGCAGCCACTGATTCAAATGGTAAACTAAACCAATGGAGGACACATTGTGCCTGTGAGGAAAAGACACACCTTCATAAAACCCACTAGGTCTGCCAACCTTCACCAATTAGACTTAAAATAAGCTTATGTTTACACTTAACACTGAACTTTGCAATCTGGACAAATGTATGGTGTCAGAAGAAGTTTGTAATATACTGAAATTTGTACCAGCAATATAAGCTAACCTTTAGGCTACCACCAACCTGGGAGTTGAAGATGAAGTATTTGGGCGTGCACATCTCCTCATCGTCAGGGTGAGGCGCGAAGTGGACACCGCTGGAATGGTGAGCATCATGGCTGCCGAGGACTGCCGGGGAAACGTCGGCCCGGGAGAAGTCCATGTGCGCTGAGCTGTTTTGTGGCGGGTACAGCCCCGGCATGTCTGAAGCATTCATGCTGAGGTTGGAAGAGTGACCGTAAAAGAAAGGAAGAGGGCAGGGCAGCTGGGTCTTCTTGTAGATCACCTTTAAAAGAACAATATGAAGTCAGGTTAAGTGGTGTCCATATGGAGAAAATAAAAGAAGAAAATTCACTACCAAACCCTCTGCTTGCCACAAGAGGTGGTATTATGGTAGTTTATAAATTCTGTCATTTTGAGATTTCATCATAATTGTTTCGAATTTTCTACCACAGATTTGTTAAAAAGAGTTTGGTGACACAATTTAAGTTGGAAAAAAGTAATAAATTCACTATGTATGCAATATGTTTAAATAATATCGGATCGTGACAAAAGTATTATGATAATATCATATCGTGGGCCCTCTGGTGATTCCACCCCTATTAGAAAACTGAACTTACCACACCCAAGAAGAAGACCATGCAGGAAAGGGAAAAACCGCTGGTGTAGCCCAGGTAGCCTAAAGCGGAGAAAACATTTATGATTAAAAACTCCACCACAAACTACAGATCCTGATAATCCTGTAATGCATTCTATAATTTGCTATTCTTACTCTGCAGCCTGCTGCTCTGTGCTGTCTTTTTAACATTGCTGTGAATTCATTCTGGTGTCTATTCTCAGATATGAGTCACATCCCATTCTAGGTTGTGTCCCACATCCTAAAATACACTAACAAAAATCTGATATGAGCAGCAGTTCAGGTTTAAGCAACAGTGTGAATGAAGCCTTTATGGTCTGGATGGAAAAGGGATCAAACCTAACACCCATGAATACAAATCGAATGTGAACACCATAATCACAATCACTGTTGTCAATTATTAAATTCAAATTCAGAAGATAGATTTGATCCAAGTTGCTTTGTTTTTGTCTAATTATACTATCTGGCCAGTCTTCTTGGAGCTGAGCCAGTTGAGGCGGATCTGACTCTTGCATTCATAAATTACATCTGAGTGGCGGAGCTGACTACAGGTTTAATAGCAGTGTTACGTTACAGTAACTCCTAATTGACAGAGCTGACTAAGAGGTCGACTAGTGTTACATTACTTCTGGTTTGGCAGAGGTGATTACAGACAGCTGCAACAACATGGGTACACTGAAACTTTCCACATATACATGCTTAGAATATACTGTATGGGCTGTACCTAATGTCGTATTTTTTTTTTTTTTTACATTCAAGGCTTCTATTGAGGTTTTCGAATGAAGCTTCAAATGCCTGTTGGGATATTTTATAACGTCATTACCCTAAAAAAAATAAAAATTGAAGTGATTCATGTGATTAAATGAGTTAGTCCAATAAGAGCATAAAACTGTTATTAATTTAAGCAACATTATGCTATGACAGAAATGGCAATAAAACATTTCAATTTTCAATGGTGTGTCGAAATGAGCCGTCATCAAAGCTGTGTTAAGAGAGCTTTAACTGGTGCGCCTATGCCGCATATTAATGAGCTGGACAGATTTAGAAAATCAGGCCAATAATTCCTTTTACATTTTTGTTCTACTGCTTTCTGTTGATGGAAATTTTCTTTTTCCTAATTCACATTGGTTGCTCTTTGTTTTATAGTGATGTTGCGGGTGAAACTGATCTTGGCTTTCACTCAGTAAGCTACCAGCTGCTATTTATTCAGGAAACAATTGTTTTTGAGATGAATGGGAGAGAGTAAATATGGGTGGTAGATAAAACTGTCCTGTTTGGCGTGACACACAGGTCTCCCTTTATATGTAGGCTTACCCTGCTTCATTCAACAATGGGCTGCTTCTGCTTTATAGAGATTATTTTCACAGATGCTTTAGAAATAACCATATTGCACTGGGTGCCTGCGCTTATTGATAATCTTCATGTAGAGTTAAAAAAAATAAAAATAAATGTTTTAATAGAAATAGCTAAATTAAAGAAGCAAAGTGCATTCCTTAGAAATAAAAAATTCTAAATAATTCTCATAAAATTCTCAAGAACACACAAGTAAAGGCTTCTAAAGACTCAGAGCCCCCAACAAATGCTTTGCCCAGAGAGTGGACTGAGCATGCAGGGACAAATTCCTGGACATTTTTTTTGCCCCAGTCTGCCCTTAGCTTGGCTTCAGGCTGCAGAAGTGACACAGATCCTGCCTCTTAAAAATAAGTAGTAGTATTAGAAGTATCTGAATTACAGCTTGCAGAGCATGTGGTTAAATAGTTGAACAATGTACAATTTAATGGCAAAATAGCATTTTAGTTAGCACTGGTGTAAAGTGAGTCCATACCGAGATTTTTAAGGAGAGACAAAGGTAGGATGATTCCGATCGACACAAACACCACCAGGTAGTTCCCGTTCAGGTACCACTCTCTGCAAACACAGCAGAGAGGTTAAAATGAGGTCAGAGCCTATACTGTGAACTGTACGCACACAGACACGTATTTATCTTCAAAGGCACACACACTCACCCAGAGATTTCTTCTAAACCCAAGAAGGCCCGGATCACTTCAGGCATCTCATACTTCACAATAAAAAGGTAGCTGGACATGGCTGCAGGACAGCGAGGACATGGGAGAGAATGTTAAAGATTCGCAGAGATCTAAAACTCCATTACATACATGTGTAGTTTTAGTCACTGGAAACAAGCTGGCATACGCACACACACACACACACACACACACACACACAATCACTGCCTACCTCCTATATTCTGCATAGTAATCGATCCGAATGCTGCCATTTTCCCAGGCCAACCAAATGCTCTCTCTCCCAGCTTTTCGTAGATCAGGGATCCTGCCAGGAAATACACGTGGCGAATTAGTCATGGAAAACCATTCAGGCATCACAACACAAACTGAGACGAGGGGAGTAACTGGATAAAAGCACCAGGAGTATTTTTTACCATCACCTTTGCTGCTAAAACAAATCAGCAAAACTGTAGAGGTAGACATCATTTTCTTCAGACCATGAGACACCAGAAATACAGTTTATCTATGAGTAAGGACTGTGGCACTTTCTTGTAAAAGCTCTGTCAACAATTGGCATTACATAATGAACTATGCCATTACACAGTGCAAACTATGCCATTTCTTTCCCGTGATGGCCTAATACTAAGTAATATCTCCTGGTTTCCCCTGGTCATAGGTTGCATGTCTGTAAGTGTGATCAGCTCGCGATCACAACCCCTTAGAATCACCTTGTGACCACTACTGTACAGTAAAACTCTTTATTGGTCGATTAGAGGCCGGTTGAGTTTGCTGCACCTGAAATTAACTTAAATACCAACCTCCTTCTTTAGCTGTCACAAGGAGCAGATGGACAGAATACAGGGAGAGGATGGCCACAGCGATGAGGAGGATTCTGCAACATGACACAATTGTTATCAGTGGTAACAACAAACCTTCTGTATGACATCAGCTTTAATCTAGAGACTGTAAGAAAGAAAATGATCATCATGGATAGATGTGATGTAGAGTAGATGTTGTTAGAGGCAAGAAGTCTCTGTGGAAAGTCCCACTTTCGTCCATATAACTTGGCAGGAGTTCATTATTATTCCATTTCTACTTTCATTTTGCAGTAGCTACTGCAATATTCCTCTGCTCCATTGACATTGAGCTTCAGAGAAGGGATGCGTTCTACATTTGTAAGACCTCTTGATCTCTGTACTATAACATTGCCAGCTCATGGTGTGGCCCTGCAGCAGGGGCATGGAGAGTGAACAGAGGGGGGTTGCGTGGTTGGGATTGAAGGGTGTAGGGTGACAGCGGGGTGTTGGATATTGGAAGCCATCAATGAATGCTGATAATGCATGTGCACAGGACAGACAGAGCTGGGTGAAAGATGGCAGAGGAGCTGAGGGCCCGGGGTGCTGGAGTTCAAACATGTCTGCGTGGATGGGTGGTAATGTAATTATATTTTAGATTTTTACAAGAGCTAATTCTGTCCCACTTGCCAGTCAACACATGGACATGTCTCCTAATGACTTTGGTGATCCACTAACTTTTCCTCATTGCCACCAGTATTGGTGGTTTCAGATGAAATCTAGGTGATTAAATTAGGTACACACATTTAGGACAAATTGTGATAAGTTTACTCAAAGCCACAACTTTTTAATTTCTCCAAAACATTGATTCATGACATTCCTTTGTCAGTGCTTTGTGCTAATATTGAATGTCAAATGCTAAACATCAGTATATTGCATTGTCATGTCAGCATGTTAGCATGCCAATGTTAGCATTTAGCTCGAAGAGCTGCTGTACAAACTCTTTATATACACATACAGGTTCCACCCAGTAAGGTTAACCAACCTCATTATCTGTCTGCAGGAAATATTTGTAGCACCTTGTATTGTGCCATTTTTGTGAAGCCAATCTTGACATTACGCTCAGCTAAAATTTCTTTCTAATCTAATTCTAACTTGAAAAGACATTAATTTGAGTATGACACTGTAACTGAAACCGGTGTTAGTTGACTACACCTTAGATTATTAATTAGACGCTGTAGATTATTTAAGGACTATTACTAGGATTTTGAGGAGACGTAATGTATGACATGTCAAAAACCTTGACAATAAATACAACAAAGCTATGATTTTCTGCTGACAAACAAAAATGGAAAGTTTTTAAGAAATATAAAATTCTATGAACATCTACCCTGTGTCAAAACGATGGTCCCTGTAGTCGTAGAATTTAGATAGTAACTTCCGGCCACTCCTGTCGTGCCAGTTCTCGTACACACCCTGACATGAATGCTGTCAGTTCCCTTGACCTGCTGCCAGCAGTACTTACGTAAAGAGCACAATGCCAGTGTTTGCCATGGCGAAGGATAGGCCCAAGATGCCGCTGCCCATTATAGCGTTGCTCAAGTTGAAGACAGACATCCCGAAGGAGGTGTGGCCGGGATGCTGCTCAGAGAGAAATGAAAGAAGGAACAAAGTGTTATGAGGAAAACCGATGAACAGCCCTGCTTTTCCTCAGGTATTTGGGGACATTTAAAACTAGAAAGAGAGCAAACATTTTGCCAAACTATTTCCCAGAATGCCCCTTTTTCCGAGTGCCAATCATGGAAGCTTCACTGACCATAGACAGTGGTCACACTTAAATGGATGGAGAGGTGTTTTTTTAAGACCTTCATGGCTACTGTCACTCAAAAGCTCCATCATGAGGCAGGGCTGCCTATAAATACACATACTTGTAATTGCAGTAAAGTACACTACTGTGATGCTTGCTTACAGCATCATATCTGAGCAAAGTATAAGGACATCCCAAATTCATTTTGAGTATACTGCTGACCAAGAGAGCTTCCAGTTGGCACCAAAAAAATATCTTCTACGCTGGATTTTTCCCTGAATGATTATTGAACATTGGTATTAAATGCCAGTTCTAGAAAGACACCAAAACCAAAAAAAAGAGCTCAACTGCTATAAAATATTAAAATTCTGTGAAATTACTAAATGGAATGGAAACTGAACATCAATATGACAAATTATTTTTTTATTCTTAACAGTTGGGACTTTTTCTGCTGGACCTTTTTCTTAATTTGTATAATAATACAGGATGGTTTCCTGTATTGTAACTGTGGATACAACCAATGACAAGGTTTCTTTCAGCGGCTCCAAAGAACCAGTACTCCCAGCAGCAAACATCCTATGAGCAATTGCATTGTATTGTATGGTAGGAGACACGTGCATACTTTCTGAGATGTTTCTTGCGAGTCTGCTTGCATAACTTGTTAAACAACTTGTTATGACATACCTGCTTTTAAACTGAATATGTTATAAAAATGATTTCATTGCAGAAATTAAATCAGTGTACACTGTTTACTCTGACTGACAGACATACATAAGCACTGTCACTTGTAAGTCCTCTTACATATTCTTCATGGTATTCCTCATATTTCTTCTTCTTCATCATCCCATTTGACAGGAACTTATGGCTTTCTCCGTCATCATTGTCATCCAGGAACTGACTACTAGGACCAAAAAAACAAACAAACAAAAATGAACACATGCGTACATAATAATTAGTTCACTATATAGTATGTACTTGTGTTTTGTTAAAATCCTGGCAGTTCACCCACAATCACCTGTCTTGCAAACATGTAACAGAATATGTCAGATGACATGACGCAAACAGTGCGGTTTATTTAATCTCAGCTGGGTGTGTCAGGATCTTTAATTTACTTAGAGTGGGTCAAAATGTAAACTATACTGCCACACACCAGTCACCACCTCCTAAACAATCAACACTGTTAGATCAATCTGAGCAGCACTCTAAAGTCATAGTGCTCCAATAACTAATGCTAATTACTGATTTAATGCCCTGAAGTCTCTAAGTGGATTAATCTAAGTAATTCATTTGTTTAAAGCCTGTCAACACCTGTCATTGACAAATTAAAAGATGTTGATGCCAGAGAACCTGCTGTGCTTTGGTCAAGACAGCAAGTCCATAATTATCCAGGTTACTGGAGAAGTATGTTAAGGAACATAAGGAATTTGCCTTATAATGTCATGTAATGTAAATTTGGAGAAGTGAGTGTTAAGCAAAGTCACTGACAAAGCTGCAGTGTCACAAGACTGGTGGTGCCTGCTCATTTGGAGGAAGGAAACCAAAAACTTGACATCATGGTTGCTGACCTGTCGATGGTGGCCTTCTCAGAGTCGATGGGCTCTGTGTAGTGGTCATCCAGGCTATCGTTGCTGTCATCATCAGCCTCTGTGGAGACTTTGCTAAGCTCCATACGATCCACAGCTCCCGGCATAGTGGTGCAAGGGCAAGAGGTGGAGAAGTTCGGTAGGATTTCAGTTTTAGATTTCACAAGGCGGTGATGTGCTTCTTCCTCAACCGCTGCTAGACCTTGTTACCTATAAGAAAAGACCTAAAAACAACACAAACAGAGGGAAGTTTCAGTGACTAACACTGTTTTGAAGCTGTCTGTTCAGATCATCAACAAAAGTAGCTATTTGCCCAAGTCTTAAAGATTCACTAACACTCAAGTTTTTCCACAGGAATGCCAGTTTCTAACTGCCTACAGGCCTGCAGATGCCTTATCGGTCTCAACGGAGCCTTTTGGCCTGGATGAAGAACACATTAGAGTAAAATGGGTCCCTCTAGTCTGCAAACGAGTCCATCCCACTTCCTGGAAAAGGACTGTTATGTTACCTTGAAGAGGAAAGCTGTGAGATGATGCAACCTTGGTGCCTCATACAGCTTTACCAACACTAGCAGGGCTAAAGCTTTTTTTGCTGTTTCCATTTTACTAAAGCTTTATTTGTGGTATTACACTCACAACTATCTTTCTGTTTATTTGTCATGTTGATTGACTGTTGATTGTACATTACAATATATAGTAAGGAGGTGGCGATGTCGCAATGGATAAGACACACCTTTGGTGTGATAGACCTGGGTTCAATTCCCCAGCTAAATGAATAAATGTAAATGTAATAAAATACAAAATGATCTCCCTTAAGCTGATATTGATGTACACCGTGAATGCTGGCTGGAGTTGATCAACAGACCCTGCGACCAGGTCAAGGATGCAACAGGTTTATGAGGCTGCCTGACCATCAACAGGCCCCCTTGTTCATGTACAAGGTGATTTACTCAACCTCACCCACTACCATTAGTGGCAAAGGCACTGCAGAGGGGGCACACACTTACATTTTCCATCTGAAGCATTCATCATTAAGTTATGTTAACGGCCTAAATATTTACAGTGCTGTTTGTTTCTTTCACAGAGATCTCTTTGATATGCTGGAAGGAAAGATCTATGGTCTACTCACTGACAAACTGACAAACAGTGAGTAGACCATGGGAACAACAGAGGTGTGACACACAACGAGGGACACAGCAGAAATTAGGTGGCCTCAATTCTGTGAAATGCGGCCAGCGCGCATTTTAATGTTATAGTGCAAAGTCAAATGGAACAGTTTCACATTTTGGGATTGACGTTTACTTGCTTTCTTGTCAAGATTTATACGAGAAGACTGATTCCAATCTCTGTTCATGCAACATGAAGCTACAGTGACGACTAGCTCAGCTTAGCAAAAAGACATGAAATGGGGAAACATGCTAGCTTTAGTATTTAGAAACGAGAGTGGTATCGATCTCATTAACTAAATTAACTAAATCTTGGCAAATATTGAACTATTCCTTTAAAGAAGTCATGGGCCCAGACTGACAATACAGGATTATCTGTACATGGGGTTTACGTCTCATACGCGCTCATTGCGTTATTTAGCATGTTAACAGTATTTGAAAGTATTAATGGAGTAAGCTACAGCTGAGCCCTGGTGAGTGAGATTTTTGGGCCACTAGGGGGTGCAGAAAATGCACGATTCAATTCTTGATACAATAAACATTTGGAACCAGAAAAACAAATCCATGAGTAAAAGAGTAACGTTATTTCCTGTTCCAGGAATCTGATGGTCGAGAATGTTGGCAGGGTGCAAACTACAGGGGAGCTCGGCTCCTCTTAACAAGACGGTAGCTCCCCTGATGGATCATGCGTAAATAGATATCTATAGGCTGTGTTTGTGCTTTAACAAGTTACTTTCATGATCAGAGAGGCTGCTGTCAGTTCATCCTGACCGATCCGTCAGAGTGTCGGGAGTTTCAAATAATCAATGACGTTATGCTGCTGTACCTCGTGCGTAAATACGCACACCGTCTTTCTTAACAGGGAGACAATTCATCCTATTTCACCTCCCCCGCTATTAATCAGAAGGTCAATTTTTATGATTTTTTAAGACCCACCTGATCCGTGGATATAACTCTGCACATCACTAGAATAAATAAATAGCAGTGAACTCAAAAGAAACGCAAAAGTAGTGTAAAGCATTACAATTCAGAGACAGTAATATTGTAATATAGCTAATTACACTCAAATGACAGTAACAAGTAATCTATTGTATTACATTTGGGAAGTAACTTGCCCAACACTGTCCACCACTGCACAAACCACTTTTCCCACTGAGCTGCAAATGAAACATAACTGACAGTTACACTGACTTGTCTTGATGAGGTTCACTAGCTAGCTACAAAAAGCACAGAAAGGTGTATGTGAGTTTGCAGCTTTTTTATTCGTGTTATCTTTTAATGTTATTTATTTAAGTTAACTTCATTAACTTAAAAACAGAAAAAAACAACTGGTGGAAAATACCAAAGGATGCTTGTTAAGCAACAGCTGAAGGAAGTGGTTTAGCAGCAGGGTCTTTGCATCACAATGTGAAAAGAGTGTATACAGTCAATGTGCCACTATGCAGCAAAAGTAAGTGTTCATTGTTCCAACAAGGTTATCAGCTGTAAACAATGTCAGAGGCGTTAAAGCTCTCCATCTTGACCCAACCTGGCTGATGCAGTTTGATCTGCAAGACATAACCTTCTGTTAAACAATTGGTAGGCTGTTGTTTTCCCTGTGATCTTGCTCTTCGGATGTAGGCTGCATTAAAACCTGCTCTCTGTGAGCCAACGGAGATTAAGTGGCTACATTACCGTTAACAACCACATTACACACTCCAGTACCCCTAATCTCTCACTGTCGCTGTCTGCTGTGTGGCGAGAGAGAAATAGAGAACAATTTTCACTTTTCGTTGCCAAGAGGATTAACCTGTCCAACTTGGTTAACTTTGTATGTTCCCGAGTTTAATGCTGCCAAAGTTACAACCATAACATCATAGAAGCACACGTTCCGCAGTGTGCCATGTGGCACACAGGCCCGGCTCTGACATGGTATCAGACTTGCATTGCAGAAACGGGTTTACACCTACAATTAACATAACATGTGTAAAGTGCATCTTTAATGACCACTTGTTGCTGGAACTTGTTTTTCTTGCTTACATCTAATTTAATCCTCCCAAACACAATTGCACACGTGGTCATACAGAGGACTGCTGAGTCCATTTGCATACTGGATTAAAGGCAACACCTTCACAGCCAAAACCCGAAGAGTATTTCACACACTAAACCTGCAGTGCGGAACAGTGTTTGTGTTATTACACAAACACGTGTGTATCCTGTATGCCTACAGGTGTGCTCGCACCAGGCTCGGGCTGCACCAAGGGTTATCCATGTTATCCCTCCTCCGAACGCGTAACTGAATGAGTTCTGTTTTTATCTGGAGCATCAGAAACTTTCCTCAGACTCTTCTGAAGTGTTTCTGCCAAATTCTCCACCACACTCCTAGTTTCTGTAGCCTACTCCGTCACTATGAGTGCTCCAGAGCCATGCAGAGAGAGCGTGGCGCTGGCAAGGGCTTGACGGATGTTCATTTATAAGTAAAAGTCAAATGAATGCAAGACCCCTTCTGAAAGTCGGCATCATTTAGATCCCATTGTGTCCTGGGATGCCTTCACACCTGGGTTTACAGCTGCTAATTTACATAACAAACATTAGGCTAAAGGACTGCAAGGACAACCTACTGAACTTTGCTCAGAGTATAGGGCCAGAAGATCACATACCTTCAATTTGAATTGGAGACAAAAAGACTTGCATGTATCGTCTCTTTTTTTATAGCTTAAATGGATTCACAGAATTCCAAACCCTAGTTTCTGTGTGGTAAGATCGAGCATTCACTGTAAAATAGAGATGAAGTGCACAGAGACAGAAAAGCTGAAAAGACAAAAAACAGATTTGCTCTCAATCTCTAAACCTTTGAGGAGTTGCGAAATAAGACAACTATGAAACATGCTTTAAAAAGAAATATAAGATCTTTTCTTACAGCAGATCAGTTTAAAACAACACAACTTCTTCAGACATCCTCCACCTAACAAGCAAACTCTTGCATCAGCCAACACCTGAGAGACAAATCCCTCCCAGAAAGACACTGCCGAAACTGGTCTACTTGAGTTACTTGACAATACAAGCAACTGTGTGTTCCTCAAACAGCTAGAAGAGTGAAGTCATGTGCATGTGAAGGTTGGTAGCCTAGCCATTTTTTCAATCCAATCAGTCATACTCACTTATTAAAAAGTTCCTTAAAGAGGTCCCGGGATTGTTCCTTACCCCCCCTTTTTTTTTAAAGACCAATGATAGACAAGTGAGTGGGTGAGAAGCTGCAGATCTTGAAATGTAACTCAGGTAAGTCAGCAGGCTTTTAAAAGGGAGGAGGGAGGACCTCTGTCAACCAATGAGGCGGGCAGAGTTCACTCAGACTCCTCCTATAAGCCAGTGTGAACAAGTACAAAGGAAAATGTAGATAGATAGACAGATAGATAGACAGACAGATAATCAGACAGATAAATAGATAGAAAGACAGACAGATAGATAGACAGATAGATAGATAGATAGATAGATAATTCAAATGATAGAAGAGAAAACAGACACCAGGGTTTGCCAAAGCTGTTAAATACCCATGGTCGCTTCAAGGCGGGATCTTATGACATACAACATGACTATGACCATCCAGTGTTATACTGGTGCAAATTTATACAGGCCAAACTCATGTGGACTGATGAATGGGTTCACTGGGGAACTGATCACACACACGCACACACACGCCTCTTAAAACAACTGGTTCAATCGTCATTGTACTGCCTCTTCAGTACCTAGCAATACACACCCACACACATACACACACATTATTGTTTGCACACGCAGCTGCACACACAGATGCAGAGAAGCGCTGCGTGCAACTGTCTGTGTTTTCGGAGAAGGCTGTGCCGCCGGCCAACCAATCAGAGGACAGAGTTGGGGATGTCCATGTGCCCAAGGTTTTATCTCTGTCCACTTTGTGATGCCGTCCAAATGAAGGAACACACACACATGGAACATGTGAGGAAAAACTGCTGAAAAGGTTTGTGCAGTGAGTGAGCAGGTTAGAAACTTATACTGAATGAAAACGTTCTATGTGCAAAACGCACACAATATTGTATGTTGTATTTCTTGCCTTTGCTGAACAGCAGCCACGGTGCACACAATTACCATTATGGAATAATGCTAAATGCTAAAACCTAGTGTTCAAGACCGCCCAAACCGAGACCAAGTCAAGACCAAGACCAGAGTTTATCGAGACCGAGACAAGACCAGGACTTTTAGGGGCTGAGAGCACTCGAGACCAAGACCAAGGGATGGTAAGACCGAGTCAAGACCAAGACCAGTTCCCTGCATTGCATGGCACCCAATAAAATGTGGAACGAGATCATAGGTACTTCTCAAAGTGATCTGAAAGATCCACTTTCCCATTAAAACACCCACATACAAACACTAAGAGCTGAAATCAACGTAAGCATCGCAGGGAGGGGTGTTAATGGGAACAACACATGTTTAATTAGGGTTATTGGTTGCATTTGAAGCAATAAGTTTTACTTCCAATCAAAGTTAGGATGTTAACAAATCAGTCAATGCAAAAGCAATTTATTGATATTCCCAAAGTTATGGTCTTGAAATAAAATCCCGAGACCGAGATAAGACCGAGTACAAAGGCGGTCGAGTCCGCTACACAGCAATATTTACCAAAACTTTGCGAACGCTAGCTGACATTAGCCATCATAAGCTACTGGTTATACAGACAAAGAAAGGCTGACTGTAGGCTTTACAGCAATTTCAGGATAGTAACAGTATTTGGGATAGTTATTTATGCTTTTAGGAGGTATTGACATACAAAATTGTTTACATGGATTAGAAATTAGTAAGGGCCAAACAGGCTGAGGCATTCAACTGTTTTCATCCAAATAATTTCAGAATATACTGTATTCATGTTTGCTGAAGCAGCTGCTATGTCAGCACATGAAGAGGTATGGGATAATACTAAGTGCTACAATCTACTGTAACAGCACAAATTAAGAAGAGTCAAAATTCAGCGAACTGCTCAGTGTCAATTATCCAGCAATATTTACCTATTTGCTAACATAAGCTAACGACCATTAGCTACTGTTCTTACCAGAACAAGTAATAAGGCTGGAGCAGCAAAACTCCTGAGTGTACTGAACTGGGAAAGGGTGTCTGCTTTTGCTTATGTATTCAACTTCTCATTTGGAAGGATCTGCCATTTAAGTTTCAGACTTAATCATCGAGGAAAATGATCGAAGCTATACCAAACATCCGAAGCCTAATTTGCTAGCACACAGACCAAAATAAACAAGGAGTCGGTTTTAATAGGTTGTCAACTGACTTAAAGTCTCCCCCCAAAAGAAATGCAACTTTTCCCATTCCCTTTTTATACCAAAATTAGCATATTAAGGTTTTTTAGTTTGCCGTTTCTGTTTTTTCTGTATTTGACATCACAGGGTTAGTAAACAGTAGAGAACAGCATGGAGGCCAGTGACAATGTTGTGATGGTCGCTGTGTGCAGCCTAGAGACTGTATAAAAATAAGGTGTTTCTGGTTAACACCATTCTGGGCAGGTAAAAGTGTGTTTACGGTGTTAGGGTTAGTTAGAGTTTGCGCTCTGAAAGACGTCCCAGTGCAGATACAAAGTCACAACTGGTCGACTGTTAGCCAAGCATGCTAAGAGTACATAAACATATGGATGAGACATTTACAGACATCTGTATGTGGTCCAAAAATTTGTCATTCCACCAGGGTGTCGTGTTTATATCACTGCTAGAGCTGATCAATTCCCGTGACTACTGAGTAATTTAACCCGGGAGTGAATGACAATTGTACCCTTTCACACAGAAGACAAAAGCCAGATGCTACCAATTCCCAGGCTTTACACCCTGGGTGAAAAAAGTGAAGCCACAACAAAGCCGTCACTTTGTTTAAACAGTAATCACTACAGACAACAACACAGCCAAGTAAATAGCAGTGAAAGCCAAATTCCAACAAACATAAACCTGTCACCATGATGCTCCCTGAAGCTGCAGGGACATTCCTTACATGGTATTGCAGTCCTTGAAGTGTTTGGGGCTTCACACGCATACTCGGCCAATCACCTGTGACTAGAAACCTGTCCCTGAGCGAATCCTGCAACTACCAAACAAGGACAGGTGTTTGCGTGGGGGGCTGGGGATGACAAGGTCACAAACTTCAGAGTGGAGTGGCCAGCTATAGAAGTGACTGAGCTCAGTCTTTGAGGTCAAAGATATCACACGCATGAAAACAAAGACTTAAAGGGTACAGTTGAGGCAAAGAAACATGTCTAACTGACGTCTCTCATTAACCCTGCTGAAGCAGGAATATCACTTGAAGACATGTAATGATTTGTAACAATGGCAGAGATAGTGATGCAATGCAGAAACTGCTGTTTCTGTTATCTATTTCTGTTACACATCAAGGTTTAGGCCTTGATGTGTAAAACCGTAATGTGATGTAGAGTAAAGATGGACACAAGGCAGGGTCCGTCTAAAGAAAGAAGCTACTGAGAGCAAATTACTTGCTGTATTTTGGTAAATAGATAGATTATACAAATTCAGTGTCTGGCTGGGCAATAATTTAATGATATCACAAGCTTAAAACAACAGCAAATGCTGAAATGAATTCTTTCAGAACAAAATCAGTAACTTTAAATCATCATATTGAAAACACTCATGGTCAATGTGAAGATTGGTTCAGCTTACATGTGATCTTTTTTTGTGTAATAGCAAATGTTAATTAATTATTAGTAATTTAATCAAGAAGTAGATCACCAGAATTAGGGAAGTTATACAATTTTCCAACTTCGCAAATTTTGTGTTATGTGATAGTAAGCTGAATCTGTTTGGGTTTTGGACTGTTGATTGGAAAAAAACAACAATTGAACTACTTGGGCCCTGGGAAAATGTTTACACTATTTTCTCACATTTTCTATCTGTGAAATAAACAGGTTTAGTTTGACTAAACTGGCACATGATAAATTGTCACATATCTCCCTTTATGCAACTGTATCATCCAGGTAAAGGTATGTTGTATGAAAAAGGTTTCTTATTAACAACCCCCCCCTGAAAACTTCACCTCTTCAGATGTGTCTGGAGTAGGCTGGCTTCGACAAGTTTGTAAGGTCTCCTACTTTTTCAGTTTCCTTCTGAATCTTTCCAGTAACATCATGCTTTCCCGTGTTGTCTGCTCAACCTCCCTCTGTCATGTGCACAAACCCAACCTTCTTTTAATAATTCCTTCGGTAAAACTTTGTCATCTTACGGACAATGTCCACCTACTTAATGCAAGCGCTTGCCAAGACTTTTTGACTGTTTTCGTGATGTTCTCTTGATGATTAGCTCAATTTTCCGAGGTATGTTTCTGTGTGCTGTGTGAAGTGTCCTACTGTTTTGGGTTTGTTTTGACACAGGCTTTGGCAAAGTGCTCAAAGAAGCATTAGAGATGAGGTAACACTATTTGCTTATTTCTCTGTAATTCAGTGTACATCTGTGGATCTTCTAAGTAGCTGTTTCACCTCTGTGTTTGACCTCTCTTTGCATTTGTTTTAGCTTGAGAGTGCAAGACCTCATAAAATCCTGGCCTTGAAAATGTTCTTACCAAGGGAACACTGTAAAGAACTGTTCTCCTCTTTGGATAATTAACATTTAACAAGGTTTTCTGACGTGGATTTGTGAATGTGGTCATTTCTGTGGCAGGAGAATTACACAGTGTTGACATCAGCTGGTAAACATTAAAGGCCAATGGGGATGTTTCTGTCATGGTTCAGACAGAAACTTTTTTGACCAAACATCTAACATGACACTTGTCGCTCATTGTTTAAATGGATGAATAAGTGGAAATAAGACGTTCCTCTCCCCTGCATGTAAAATCAGGTCTATGCACTTATGTGACACACATCATATGACACAAGTCATTATTACTTGTACAAATGTGTCCATTGCTTGTTTTTCCTCCGTCTAAGGCTCCGTCCACACTATTGCATTTTCATTTTAAAACGGAGACCTTTTGTTACGTTTGCACTTCCTGTCCAGACTACAACGGCAAAAATGAAGACCTAAAACAGAGAAGTTTGAAAACGCTGCCGACCCCGTTTTTCATTTCGAAACTCCAGGTAGCGTTTTAGTGAAGACGGGCAAAAACGGAGGACTTTAAAAACGAAGATGCAGACGCTCACACTCGGGTCTCTTGATTGGGTCTTATAAGTCATGCAAAGCAGACACACGGTGCTACTGACAGAGTTTGAATTGGTACTTTTATTAAAATATTCTGAACCGTGTAAATAACACTTATAGCCTACACTTGTACTGTGCATGTCGCCGTTTACTTTGCGACGACTCCCAGTCTGTTTTCCCCGCCACACTCCCGTGTTACATTCAGTAACAGTCCCAGCTCAATACTGGTCCATGCAAATAAATTTTTCTGTCTGGCATTTTTTAACTTTATTATAACTACGTACCAGGTAATTTAATAACAATGTTGCAGAAAATCTTGAATGGAATCACTGTTCTGAAAGATAATGGAAAGTTGTAAAGGCATGCTTTCGTCAAGCTTCACACATTACACAAACTAACATGCGTCACAGGAGCTGCAAATTGCAACCACAGTCCTCCACTGGAAGCCACAAAGCCAGTGTGGAATTAAAAATGGAGTTGTTCTAGGGCAATGGGGATCTGGTGATTCATTGTTGACATAACCAGCCTGCTCCTCTCACTCAATAACTCAATTACTAATTAAAAAATGATGACAACTTATTTGCTGAATTGACTCGTGCCACATAAGCATCACTAGCAAACTACTCCTGAGAGGAAGATGGACCTTAGGTCAATGGGATGAATTGCTAAAAGTCACTGATGTTCTTGCAGCTCTCTCTGCGTTCAAGTTAAAGCAGTAGTTTGACATTATGGAAAATGCCCTCATTCACTTTATTGCCAAAAGTTAGATGAGAAGATTGATACCACTCTCATATCTAGACATCTACGGCACCCGCCTAGCTTGCAAACCCTCACACAGCTTCTTCAGTCTAAAGCCATCTGAGCGAAGGTACTGGAACCTCCGTGCCAGCTCCACCAGACTGAGGAACAGTTCCATCCATCAGTCCGTTAGGATGCTGAACACTTTCCCCTTCCTCTCCCCTCTGCCCCAAAAGCCTAAAATGCAAAACCTCCACCCACCTATATCAGCACGGTACTACAAAGGAATGCATAACTACAAAGGATCACAAAACAAACAAACAATCAAAAAAAACCTGCTGCTATCCACCTTTGCACTGTGGAAACAGTATGGACAATATTTGCACTCAAGTTTGGAAATTATTTGTTTGACTTGTAAATAATTTTTTTGTCGTGCATTCACCATGGGTCATGAGAGAACCACAATTTCAATCATCTGTGTACCTTGTAAATGGTAGAATTGACAACAAAGTTGACTTTGTCTAGTTCTGATGAAAGGTGAGCCAGCCAACACAGACAAAGCTGTGCGCTTATCATCTCCGCTCAGCCCACTGACGTGTCATCGGGTCCTCTAGCAAGAATCTATTAATTATTCTACAAGTATTTAAACCCAGTAAGACAAGTCTAAGTAGGCTAACTGCAAATTAGGCACACAGCATTGTAGGCTAGACAATGGCATACACGATACAATGACTTCTTTCACCAGCAGGTCTTGTGTTTGTTTTTTTATATATGTGTATATACCCCAGTGAAATGTCAGGAAGGTATGCAGTTGTTAAAAAAAAGGTATAAAGCACACTCGCTCCTCAGCCCAAATCCCAACTGTCTCATTTTCGGCTCTGTAGTGGAAACATAATCATAAAACAGCTGCAAAAGGGCTATGATGTGTGTGAGACTGTTGAGGCAGTGGGTCTCGAGTAAGTGGTTCAATCCTACCCAACCAATCGTCGCCACTAATGAAGCGTGTCATGTAGGACAGATTTACAGCTGCTAGTTACATTCAGTGGACTGACTTGGCAGACTACTGTGCTTAGTCATCATATGTAAGTTGAGTCCAGCAAATCGTGGAACCACATCATACAGAGCTGAGAGCCACACGTGTTGAACTGAGTGCACACCCTCCTCCAGATGATCCTAACTGTCTGTTTCCACTTGGGAAGAATTTATTATATGCGGCATGTTGAGACATCCCCCTCCTCCTTTCTTCAGCCTTTTCACACAATTTACATGTTGGATGCATGTGCTACATGTTATGGTCCACTACTAACATCTGGTTAAAATTGATGAACTAAAACATAGCTTGAAGATTTCCATTTTAAATCCCTACATTTTATTTTACACTGTATTTAACCTAAATCCTCCCCTTTAATCCAACTACCCCTACTTCACTATATATCCTCTCTATCCAGATATATCTTTTGAATGAATGAGTGAGCTCTGCACAGGATACATCCATTCCATGGACTCACAGGACCAGTATTGGGCAAGTTACTCAGAAATGTAATAAATTACTCGTTACTTATTACTCCTTAAAATTCATTAATAATATTACTTTATTACTTTACTTATTACTGGGTGATAAAAGTAACTAGTTACGTTACTCATTACGTTACTATACTACTTTCACTACCACCCCATCGCAGTTGAAAGCTTTTTGCAGGTCGAAAGTTTACCACGGACGACAATGTTCTTTGCATCTTAGACTGTGACACAATAATGGCAGTATTACACTTGATCGAGTGCCCGAAGGGTGGGCTGAGGGATGTAGGGATGAGGGAGAGGGTCGAGGAATGAGGGGTAGGGGTCGAGGTGTGGTGGATGAAGGGTTGAGGGGAAGACAGGTGGGGGATGAAGGGGAGGAGTCGGATCCGTGCTGATGGATGCGTGAGTGAAGAGCAGACCGGTGTCTACTGGCGAGAAGGTGTGCGGGAACCGGTGGAGTCGAGACTCGGGGTGGGGGAGCCGTCTCTTAGTCCGCGGGCATTACTTAGTTAGTAACTGTAATAATATTACTGTTTAGGAAAAGTAATCCGTTACACTACTAGTTACTGGGAAAAGTAATAATATATATATATATATATATATATTAATATTGCTGAGTAACGCGTTACTGCCCAACACTGCACAGGACAAATTAGGGCTCTTTCAGAGTGCCAGTGCCACATCATAGAGGCCTCCTACAGCCATGCTAATGCACATTCGTGATTTGGGCTAAACGCTAATGTCAGCATGCTCACTATAGCTAACATTGTGATGTTTAGCAGATACCATGTTTACCATCTTAGTTTATTATGTTGTCATTTGCTAATTAGCACAAAACTGCAGGAACAATGAGGGGGTTGATAAGTGTCTGTAGGATTCATCATCTGGGGACCATGAATGTCTGTGCCAAATGTCATAGCATTTCATAGCAATCCATCCAGTGGTGGTAAACCAAAGTTTCACTTTCTCTCACCACATTTCTGTGGTCTGACAACATCTTCAGAGTAAGCTTGCACAATCCCAGTATTTCCAGAGAAAATGTGTTGTAATTTTTACCTCTGAACCTCAGGTATTTCATCTGACCTGGAGCAAAAACCGGATAGCCTGAGGCTGCAGGACATGCTGTAAGACATTTAATAAAACAAGCACAAAGAATGACAGAACTACAATAAGGGTGCAGGTTATGTTTCAACATTTCATTCCACATTCTGAATCAAGCCCACATATCTTTGTCCTGTGACATTTCAAGAATGAAGTTGTAATATTTTGAGAAAAAATATTAGCTATTTGGAGAATAAACTTAATGAAAAAAACATATTTTTATCAGATCACTGTATAGACCTACTCTGTTTGGCATTGGCCTACGCTATTTCTCTGTTGATATGTTAGAACCGTTTGGGACAGTACTGGATGAGACAAGGAGGTGTAAAACTGAAACTAACTGAAAACACTTCTGATCAGATAGAAATCTCACCACAAATCTATACAAATGTTAACTTCACCACCTCCGTTAAAGTGCAGCTCACAGGCGCTTCAGTGAGAAGTATCCTGGAGCAGTGAGACAGTCCCAAGCAGAGCAAAGATTTCTCTAAGCGTGGGGGAAAGAGATAGCAGCGACACAGAGCTACCGTTCAGAGGAAAGACGCCACACTGCAGTCCAAACCTGGAGACTGCAGGAAATACTAACACGTGCACATATGATTCAAAGAAGCCTATTCTATTATGATTTTAGCCTCGTCCAGGTTTTACATCTCTTTTTCTTAAGTTTTAACTCTCAAAATCTCTGATTTCTATTATCCTTTTCTATAATCCTGTAATTTTGCAACACAAATACATTGACTTGACACTGATGGACAACAGTAGTTAAAATAACGACTTAAAAATGTATACTAACATCTATGCCCTTGAATACAACATCTAACAAAGCTAACCGTTGTTTCCCATCACTGACTGACCCTGTGAAGAAATCTGCAACCAATAGGTTTTGCATGCTGAAAAGTCTTTCGAGGAATGAATGAAAATTCTCGGAAAGCTGATGGAAAATCACAAAGAACATTTGCTTTGGACTGAGTCATGATTTCTAATTGATGGAGGACACTGTAACTTTGAAATTCCAGGAGATTTTGACAAAAGGCAAATGTACAATTCCTATGGAAGATCTATTAAAATAAATCATACTGCAGTCAGTCATTCAAAGAGAAAAAAAACATATAGACAAAAACTCTGACTTCTGTGTCATGTGACATTAGATGGCCTTCAGCAAACACCATATTGGCCTTTTGTACTTGAGCCTGGTGTGTCCTAAACTTGTTTGTGAACCCGCTCTGGCAGACCCGTGATCTTATCAGTTACTATTGATCTGCCTGCTTATGTGTGCTAATGATGACGGCAGCATCTTGCTTCGTAACAATATGTTATTCTTTTACAGCTCAAGGTTTGACTTTCGGAAGAGGAGGCCTTTAAAAAAAGACACAGGCTTGAATTCAAAACTCACCTCAGCAATTCAACTGCCAGGAGCCCTAACCCTTTCTACAATCTCGAGCAGATCAAATTAGGTGCTTCTTATCACATTATGTTAAGTACAAATTAAAAATTTGGGTCAATTAAATTATGCAAAATGAGTCATAAGAAAGCAATGTGCTCTAACAGATTTCATTCTCTTCCATTTACAAGACAGAGGGGGACTCTTTACAGAGTCTAAAACTCATTTTCTGCTGCATCAGTGACCATGAACCTGGGGTGCTCTGATTATTCAGAGGCCCGTTGTTGGACATCTGGTTAGTTCTGACATGCCACCATGCTGACAATGCATCACCTCCCCTTTCCTGATCTTGCCCCAGGATTAGCTATTCTTTAATTTTATCCAATGCAATTCTACTTATCAATCCTGATTCAAATTGGTTACTGGTTCATATTCTTGGCAGTCAGCAGTTGGACAGATTGAAAGCAAATACAAGCCTTATTTTAAGAAAATTTGGGATTTGGTCATTTGTCATAGACAACAAGGGATTTTGTGATTCTTTTTGGTTAAAACTGAAAGAAAAAGCATAAAGATATGCAAGTACGCAAGTTGAAAATTACCTATTTGCGATTGTACGCATGTGGTACTGTAGTAGTTGCGACGCATTAGGATTAGCTTCTGGGGCATTTCGTCTATGAATGGGGACATTAAAACACTGCAATCTAAAAGGAATAGTTTGACATTTTGGGAAATGGTATTCACTTTCTTGTTTAGCGTTAGATCAGATGATCAATACCCCTCTCATGTGTATATGATAATTATAAAGCTATCTTCAGCGACCAGTTAGCTTAGCCTAGCAGAAAGACTGCAAACAAGGATAACAGTAAGCTTGGCTCTGTCCTAAGCTAATAACGCTCACTAATTAACATGTAATATATCATTTGCTTACTCCGTATAAAAACCAAATTGTAAAAACAGCAAGTGGAGGTTTTATGGGGGTCTAGCTGTTTTCATTTTAGCACTAAACTAAACTAACCGGCTGCTGAAGGTAGCTTTATAATTAATATGTGGACATGGGAGCAATATTGATCTAACTCATCAAACTCCCAGCAAGACAGCAAGTAAGCTAATTTTCCTACATGTGGAACTCTTGCTTCAAACCAGCTGCAGGAAATGCTTTGTCATCTTCAGCATTCAGCAGATTGCTCTACACTGTCTAAAATAAAATGCCTCTGATGAGATGATAGATCATGTGGCACATCAGTAACATTGGCTCCCCATATTAATAATGTTCTTGTAAAATAATGTGATTGAAGCAATTGTACACCCTGTTGTGAACAGCCATCAAGTTTTTTTTATTGTGACCTAAGTAAGTGAGCAACTGTGTCGGCCAACATACCTCCATGTTTGTAAGAGTTTCAGTAAGAACCTGAACTGCTGTAAACTGACCTCTGACCACCATGTGGATGGCGAGAGAAAAGGGATTTTCCCTGCAAGGATCAATAATGATTCACATTTTGTTTTTAATCTTACGTGCATGTGAACATTACACGTGTCCTCAATGCACATTCCAGAATATTGAATTATGCAACCAGGTATTATGCAGGTAAAAATAGACAGTTTCTTGCAATGCAAGTGCCACCTTACTGGATTTGAACTGAATGTGTTGACAGCGTTTTGGAAAACTGCCATATTCTTCTCCCTATCGTGGCACCGCTTCACGGTGTCTTTGTGTTAGTAATATCCACTCCTTTGAAACTGACTCTACATCTGGCTCGCAGCTCATTTTCTCATTGGCACCCCAAGTTACATCAGCTAGCACCAGCAGCGCTTCAACCCCCAGGCGCCCAGCAGGGTCTGACCTACATGTGTCATTCAGGTCTCCTAACAGCAGATGAGCAGTAAGCCCTGCCCCGTTGACAGGTGTTCAAACCTATGCTGGTATATCTACCCTCACCTGCAGCCTTGTAAGGTTAGTGAGGAGTGTTGAGTCAGGTGTTTTAACTTAGGTTACATCCACATTACTAAGTTTTTTTTATTTAAAACGACGACAATCTCCGTCCACACCATCATTTTAGCTGCGTATTAGAATTGACCTCCGTCTACGTTAAAACAACTGAAAACGCACATCTAGTGGCCATTTACGTACACTGGGCATGCATGTACTGGTGTAACCAGGAAGCAGATTGTTCCCGCAGTTGCAGAAAGAACTACTAGAGATGAACAAAGAATAGCAATGGAAAAGAACCACAGCAGAGATTCTTTTTGCATGGAAATACAACGAGGTGGAACTGTTACTGAAAGAAACGCGGGAGCAAAGCAACTGTGGTGGCAGAAAACAGACTGGAAGTCCTTGCAAAGCATTTACGACGACGTGCACCGTACAAGTATATAAGCGTTATTTACACAGTACAAAATATTTTAATAAGCAAACAAACGAAAATATTGTCAGTAGCATTGTGTTTCCGCTTTGCATGACTGATAAGACCCAATCAGGAAGCCAAATGTGAGTGTCTGTGTCAACAAGTCCTTCGTTTTCACCTGTCTGCACTAATACGCTAGCCTAGAGTTTTAAAACGAAAACGGGGTTAAAGGGTCACTCCACAGATTTTACAGATGGAGGTCATTTTACTGAGTGCTACTCAGCCTATGACAACACTTGTATAATATCTTCTGTGGCTCTGGAGGAGCTTTTTTTAAGTTTGAGAAAATTACCCTGATTATGCAACAGTGATGTCATCAGGGTTACCGCAGCTTGGGCTTGAGACAGAAAGCCTGTGTTATAAACTTAAACTGGGCGTTGATGTAGGCATTTACCAGTCAGAGAGGGTCTAATGAAAGATGCTGGAGTGACCCTTTAAATTATAGGCCTAACGATTAAAAAGAAACTCCAGATTACACAATCAACTAAGTTACACCTCACATGATTGTGCACCTCTAAGCCCTAGCAATGCCATAAAACACACAGGCCTTGGGTACTATTACAACTGTAAAATGCCATATGACAAACATATAGGTGGAGCTTCATTAAGGGAAGACACTACTAGATTGGTTCTCACTCTTATGTAAGTAAGGTGCATAGAGAACAGAGCGGGTTTGACAGTATACGTGTACAGTTGTTCTCACGTACAGTCACAGTGTGGCAACCGGGTATTTTTAGCTGTCAACACAGGCAGTGATAGAAACAGAACTCACTACTTAAATATGCCTAAGCCTTGATATTATCCTGGCTGAATCTAGTCTTTGTTTTCAGCCATGAAAAGTTCTCCGCTGTATATGGCTGGCATTAGGGAATGTTGCTTCAAATGCTGCACGTCAAGTGGCTTAAGACAAGGATGATCATAAAGTATTACAACAAAGAAAGTGACAACAACAAGGAAAATCCCTCAAGACCTAAATGATACAGCCCTGTTTATCTTTCTCAGAGTGATTAACAAGTACTTGCAGAATCAAAGAGAGATAGACTGCAGTTAAACAACAGTAAATGAAAAAAGAACATGACATAAAAGAAAGAAAGAAAAATAGTTTCTGTGGTGACACTGAGAGGAGAAATGCTCCAGAGAGCCCCTCAGCTTTACTGACAAGGTTTTCAAATCAAGGTATAATGAATTAAAAATTCAGTACAATATTTCCAAACTGAGCATGACAGCAGTTTGAGCCTGTGACTGCAGTCATAACATATTTATTAGTCCTCAGTGAGCCCTGCAGGCCACACAGTATGCTACTCTCGGCGTGTTACATAAACCCATGGTCCATATTCATATTTCTCCTCTGTTCATTCCTTCAAAGTAATGACTCCAAGTCATTTATATGTTGTGTGTGTTGCACACATACACACACACAGTGGGAGCGGGCACAAAGCAGTCTGTAAAATGCAAACAGGAAACTAATAGTTGCCTTTGTGTTTTCCTTCAGTAAACGCGGAAAGGCAGCGCCGCAAACATGCAAAACCCAACATGTGAAGTGAAAAGACTCGTTTCAGTCCATATGAACAACTGCGGGCTTCAGTGGGAACGTGTGTTTTGGTGGCAAAATTCTGACACTATTTATCACCGCGCACCAGAACAACGTGTTATTGTCTTGTATAAATAAAGACGCGTGTTTGGCGCTTAACGCAGCGTTACGCTGACTCCAGGCAACACCCTGCAGGAAGCGCTCCGCACGCCGCTACTGTTGCTCTGTCTCTTTAACATGTTAGTTTGTGAATATATGTGCAAGAACGATCAATGAAACAAGAAACACGGATGTTTAAAAAGCCATTAAACACACGCATACATGAGCCTTCTTTTAAGAGAAGAAAAAATATTTTGTAGTTAGGCTATAAAACCATACGAGCCGATTCCAGCCACATAAATAATCACAATTAAACTACCCGCTTCCACGCAATCAAATATGGTCGCCAGAGTTAACCAGCAAATCACATGCAGGGTAGATAACATCTAAAAGTAAGGAATACATGTCTAAATGTCGGGGTCTTACCTAATCTTTGAGGGTGGCGGACAGCTGTAGCAGGCGGAGAACTAGTGGAGACAAGAGTTGGAGACCCTTCCCATTTAACAAGCAAGGAGACTGAGTGGAAATTTCCATCTGCCATGTGATGATGGCAACTCCTGAAGCGTCGTGTTACAGCCAGACACTGCTGGGGGCTCCTTGTTCTCCCAAATCACCCTCCTTCCAGGCATTCATTTGAAGAAACATCTCGTTGTCCTAATGTGAAGATTTGAGTGGGTTGAATCGGTCTAATTGTTCCCATTTATTCGTCTTAAATATGTAACCTTAAGCTATGACAATCTGTATGCGTAATTACACTGGCTAAAGGGTGTTTATGCAACCCTTCAGATAAAAGAAAGGTTTATTTAATGATTGTGGCAGTTTACTGACTGAGATCCTTTGTTTACATTCTACCTGGCCACGTTGTAGGGAACACTCCACACTCCCAATCCACTGCTGTGATGGTTTAAAGCGGGCGTAGGGAGTAAAAACATGAGCCTTTAGGAGGTGCAAATTGACTAATAAACTGCATTTCGATGTTATGCACGTGTCATGATCAGCGGTGGACAAATACGCTCAATTTGGCTAGGCTATTGTATTTATTTACTTCACACTTAATGCTACTTTATACTTTTACTCTATTGCATTTCAAAGGGAATTAACGTTTTTACTACATTTATTGGAGAGATATAATTATCAGAGTAAGATTTTACACAGAAATTCAATTTAAGAATTCAATTCAATTTAGTTTTATTTGTAGAGTGCCATTTCATAACAGAAGCTTCTCATTGCACTTTTCAGAGCAGAGCTAGAGCTGGGTCTGTAATATTATTTACAGAGAATCCAACAATTCCCACCATGAGCAAGCACTTGGACAGTGGCAAGGAAAAACT
>NC_060165.1:5729033-5781730 GCF_021292245.1 Micropterus dolomieu | reverse complement strand
CGTTTCTCACTGAACAACAGAAAGTAGGAAAGTGGAAGCTCTGTAAGAGGAAATGAAAGAGAAGAGGAGGCATTACAGCTGTTCAGTTGTGTGTTTATTATAAAATTGGTTAAGACTACACTTCATCACTTCAAGCTACACTTTTTATTAAATTTTTTCTAAAAATTAGGCACTTTAGTTTACTTAAATTTAGAATTTATTATTTGAATAGTTATTATTTATTATCCTTCCAGTTTGATGTGAAAACTGACTGAAATATTATTTGATTTGACAGTCCGTTGTTGACTAAAAACATGTGTTGATACAACTATAGGTTATAGTACTGAATGATAACGCAAGTTCGTCGTTTTGATGTTCCGGACCTTTGCTTCAGGAAATTTTCTCTAACTGGACCTCTTTGAAATCTAATTGAATACCTCTGCTGTAGAGTGATAGAAATGGAAAATAGCTTGTCAGTTACAGAACTTTCATGCAAAAATGCGATATCATTTACATACCGTTACAGTGTTACAGCATGCAGCAAGATATGAGGTAGGAGGTGGTTAAGGGATGGTGCAAAGTATGAATAACATTTTTATAATGCTGAAAAACAAAGTTGTATAATTTTGGAAATTTCAAGTAATGTTAACACAATTATTAACCACTGTATCAGAAAACATGGAAGATATTGGTAATGTTAGTATAAATCCTGAGTTTACACTGTTCACACTGAAATTACCTAAAGATAGTAACCTGAAAATCCCTCACGTGCATGAACGTGAGCTTCTCCGAGAGTTGCTCCACTTTGGCCCATTAACCTCTTGCAATAAAGATAATGGAGTGGGTGAACTCACATTAGCTCTTTACTGAAATTACACTTGACCTGCATGATGAAAGAAGCAACAAAGGTGCTTCCAGCCATGTGAAATATATCGCTCCTTCTTTTCTTTTGTTACTTTTGCCTTTGTGTTGGGAACTTTGAGTTGCTGTAATTAATTTGACTTGATGCTTAGCTGCATATCTGAGAGTAATGGAGGAAGTCTTTTCCTCTCCACAAAACTTAATTTAGTGCTTGGTTGACAAATTGGATTAATAAAGAAGAGAATCACACAGTTTTCAACATGAGATCAGCACGTCACAAACATGCAACATGTTGTTTTTAACTTCCGGCGAACTCTGCCCAGTAGTTTCCCGAGATACTTGAGAGTTAAATTTGCACGGTGACATGCAACCAGCCAGCAGCCGTCCTGCCCACTTTGTTCAAACAATTTTGAACATGATAGCTTGGACTTGAGCATTTTACTGACAAATAGAGCTTACATAAACTTCTGAACTGGAGTGTACCCTGTTACTGTGGGATAACTGTCATTGAGCAAACCAGTCAAACAAAAGCTCTTGTTAGGTAACTGGTGACACAAACGTACTGAACAAATTTCTGCTCTTGTTTGAATGATCACTGGGGAAACTTGATTGCACATGCACTGGGATTGACGAAAGACAAAAAACTTTATTTACTTTATTCCATACAGGAAATCTCAGGAACGTCTGTCTTGCTCACGGTCAGAGAGAAAAGCATGGCTCCCACTGTTTCCTGGATAATAACCACATCTGTGTTTTGCTGTGGTTTGATGGACAAACAGCACATGAGGGCGAATGCTCACACCCAGTGTATGTGTTTATGTTACATCAAACATCTGTCTGCTTGATTTAGAGTAAAAAGAAGTTCTCATCTGTTAGAGGGATGAGAGCGCAGACCCTGACAAAGACCCTTCACCTCTTCCAAATGGATGTTTATCCAGATGGGTGTTGTTTTGACCATGAGAGCAAAGACAGACTATTAATATCACTCAGGTCTGTACACTAATAACTACACCAAAAAACGAATTGAATTGACCTCAAAATAAAGTTAAGATGAAGTGTTTCAACAATAAATCCAACATTAATATCAGAGTCAACCGAGTCACAGATCTTCCAGTAAGCATTTCTGACTCCATTATGGTGGCCTAGAGAAGACTTTGCTGTGCATAAATAATGTGCTTGATTACAGTTTTTCTTCATTGCTCAAACACTATAAGCAGGCTTTTGAACTAAAATTTCACAATCATAACTCCATTTTTCACATAAATCTACACACAAATCCCTTCATTTCTCATTGCCTACACCATGTGGTCATTGAGAAAACACTGACATTCAATATTGTTCACTCAGTCAGTACAGGGTGAGTTCAATTAACACACAACTAGCCAGGTGGAAACACAAAAAGTCAAAATTGAAAACACGCCAATCAGATGCTTTGATAGATAGATAAAAGTGCCAGAGTCAGTACATTCAGTTTTGGAAAAATGGATCCAGAGAAATCTGAAGGAAGAGGTGTAGGACGCCAAAGAGGAGAAGGAGGAGCAGTAAGGAGAGGAGTACAGTTTTTTTTTTACAACTGCTAACACACAAAATCTTTTCATGTCACACGATTTTTGAAACCTCTCACTACAAGAGCAAAACCTCATCTCAAATCTCCAAATCCATTTGCTATTTCACAGCCTTTCACTCAGTTTTCAATGTGCAAACACTAACTGCTTAACGAATCACTAACCAATCACTGCTTTAGTATACAGTAGATCTATACATAGGTCAAAGGTCAAATTAGCTGTTTTGAACAATGGATGCCAACAATGGACAGAGAGCAAGGGGAGAAGGAGGGAGAGGACAAGTTCAAGGAGGAAAAGTTGGAAGACGAGGAGGAGGAAGAGGACGAGGGCAAAGAAGAGAAGGAAGGAGAGCCATCACTGATGAGTTCAGGGCCATACTTGATCACGTGATTAACCACAGGATGACAATGAGAGAAGCTGGACTGAGAATCCAGCCCAACTTGAGTTGCTTTATATTGGCATCCATAATTTGAACCTTTAGAAATTAGAACAGGCTGCAAAAATCTAACAGTTATTTCTGCAGTACAGTATTGTAAACATTCATTTTTGGCAATAAAAGTAAAATTGATACTTTTGGTTTGCATGTTTATGGTTTCCTTTTCTTGTATGCTGCTGGATACAACACTGTGCTACTGTTACAACTGTAATGTTTTGCCAAATAAATATTTTCTGTTTCAACATTGTATTGGTGTTTACAGTGTACTTCTCAGCACATCTTAGAAGATTACTTTCACTCTAGTACATTGTATGGAAATGTACACATAAGCCTATGAAAGACAAAAGAGCTTTAGATTTAGAACAACAGTGTGTAAATGGTATATCAAGGATCTTACTAAAAAGTGTTGCCATCTGATGCAAATGCTTCAATTTGGGATGTGTTTATGGCAGTTTGAATGCAGTTTTTCATTTCGAAGGACATATGAGACATTTCGCATTTTGTGTGTGCAGTTTGGGGAATTGAATTTTTAAAAAAGGCATAGACATAGTTTTGAAAACGTGTGTAGGCAGTTGTAAAAAACTGTAAGAGGTGAAGGAAGAGGAGCAGGAGTAGGGTGGAGGAGGAGGGAGACAGAGGTGGAGAACGAGAATCTCCTGCCTGTCCCAGAAGACAGGACGCTGGGCAGAATAATTTGTTTTTGGTGTGTAGTGTACAGCACACTAAAGAATAAAAACTGTGTGCAAATGTGCAAATGTTTACATTTGTTATGTTCATAATGTGAAAAGGTTAATTATCAGTTTTTGTAGTATTGTTTTGAATTTATCTCACCAGTGTGTAAGACTGTGTTGCATTGTGTGTGTGTTTTTGAGGGCTTGTGTGTCCGGTCTGAGGGCAAAGTTTGGTTTTTCAGCAAGATATAAATGGTTTTGAGTGGAGAGCTTCATTTTGACCTGCAAATAGAATGTTTGGGGAATTGGGTGAGAAGTTGTGGATTTGTGTTTACAGTTTCGAGAAAAAGAGGTATAATTTCAAGAAATGTGTTTAAACAATCGAGAAAAACTGTAATAAGAGCTGTGCATGGTGGTCACTTAATTTATGTATATGTGATTTATTTCTAAATGTATGATTGCAACGCACAGTAAACTGCCTTTTTTTCAAACTTTAATCCTCCCAGAGTGGGTTTGTCAAGCATGAATACTCCTTTTCAATAACACTACTCCTCACACTCTCACACACATTCAGTTTGTCATTACAGCCACAGTCTCACAATATGTCGTGGATACATTTGAAACATTGACAGTTCAGGGAAAGTTCTGGCTAACATGGTCATACACTACTAATTAGCATTTTGAAAGGAATGTAATGCCACTTCTAAAATGTTTGTGCAGTATTAGCAAAGTGTTCATTTGTTTTTTCATATAAAATCTTCTCTTAGTAACTAAAACACTATTTTTATGATTTCGTTCAGGCACTAAGAGCACTTGGTTAATGTTTGTGGTCTGGGGTTAAATATTGAAAAAGTCAACCCTACCTTTAAACCAAAGCAATTTTGTTGCCTAAACCTAGCCACATGCAGGTCTCAAGCTTCCTCTTAACATAACCCAGGTCACAATTACATGCGTCACCACAAGGTCAAGGTTTAGTAATATATAGAAGTAATTTACACGACAGTGTTTATAGAAGAGTACCTAAAGTTACGAGCATCAAACACATAGGCTCAAGTGGGTCAGCTGACCTTTACTACAAGTTCATTCGAGTTGATTTATTTAATTTTTTAAATGACTTATAGTTTACTGTATTTACGACCAACAAAGAGTATGCAAATATTTCATTTACAAATGGCCATGTCAATTAGTTGTGGAACATTGTAATAAAATGTCATGAGAACTCTAATGAATACAAACACACAACAACTATGAATACACATACCCACACACATACTTACACACCCATATATACATATATGCAAACATATACATACACACATGCATATATATATATATATATGTACACTTGCATACATTTACGTAGATTGTGTTATTTACCAGCTATTCTGTCCAGTCCTGTATCTAAACTTAAAGTTTTCTTTTCTTTTGAACATGCTATACCAAACTTACAAAGCTGAAATTCATGGAAAGTTCCAAAACCTTTTAGGTGTGTCTTTGACTGGAACTATCAGACAAATCTTCAGAGCTTATAACATTTTTTTTGGTTTCTAAAGCAGCAGCCATATTTCCAAGAGCTGACATAAGGAGTTAAAAAATAATTTCATTCATATCATATGAGCATGCATGTGTTGCATCACATGGAAATGAACCTGTGGCTATTAGGAATAATCACTAACTCAATAACTCAGTGTGCTGAAATGTCATTGCCCTTCTACACTGTGGAAACAGTGAGGAAAGATGAGGAAACTGACAGGTTCCTTCTTATCTCAAAGAAGTCAGATTTGGGTTTAAGTGTGTTTGCAAACACTATACACAGATTTATGACATGTTTTAACTCAGATACACCTCACGTGGGTGGGGTTTGCTGCAAGACTGACAGTTTAGAGAATTACAGGAATCCACAGTTTTTGTCAGTAATTGTCCTGATGTGATTCAGTAAAATACTGA
Source organism: Micropterus dolomieu (assembly GCF_021292245.1). Classification (NCBI taxonomy): domain Eukaryota; kingdom Metazoa; phylum Chordata; class Actinopteri; order Centrarchiformes; family Centrarchidae; genus Micropterus; species Micropterus dolomieu. The sequence goes on along the minus strand of NC_060165.1, from coordinate 5,776,271 downwards.
AAATAATTTTCTGCTGCAAACTTACCAAGATCTTTTGATTAATTTGGTCAACAGTCTGACTTACTTCACTTCATCAATTATTTTACTGTTTCATTTTGTTTTTTTGAGTGACAGTAGTAGACAAAGTAGATACCACTATACATCCGGAAAAAATTATTGCTGATGTGGAGGGAATGTTGCTGTTGTCAGTGGATAGCTATTTTGATCCATTTATTTTTTAAACAGGATGTTAACAGTATATTGTGTCTGAAAGAAACTCACCACTTGTTCTAAAACTGTCCTACTCAGGGTGTCTAGCCATGACAAGTTAGTTAGCATTCCTGTTCCTGATTCCCCTGAGCCCTCCTGTGTGCCCCCTGTACCAGGACGACACAACACAATACTGCAAGGCCTCGACATAATTTCCCAATTCTTCCGCTTATTTGCTCCAGCTATTAATTTCTGAAGCTTGTTACATAAGGTCTTATGCAATGTGTTTTTCCAAAGTCTATTTTTCCGGCCCCTACACGCTAATGGGTCTGGGGGTGGGTTTTTGGTGATTGAGGCTGCTATTGACATTCACATGCTCATGAAAGGAGCCCCCCGCTCCTCTCCTGCTGTCGGGGTGCCAAACAGTCCAACGGTCGGCTGGTTTGAAGGGACCACCGCCACGATGCACACGTGTCCCAAAAGGTTTGGAGAAAACAGGAGACATGTGCAGTTTGTCAGTTACTGCACAGCTTGGCTCATCCTGTCAATATTTTCTGCTTTGTTATTAGCGGAATTATTATCTTTGGAAACACAGCAGAGAAAAGAATGATTTACAGGCCATCTGGTGTGACGCATTTCAAATCTGGATTCTCTCTTCTTGTTTTCTCCTTCTGTTTAAGAAGATCTGCATGGTGTCACAGTAACCCACAAGGAAAATGGAGTGACATACTTTGTGTTTATTGTTTGTTGCATTCATGAAATCTTTTGTTTAAGTCAGTTGGATTAGTTATTCTTCATATCTGCTGAATGTACAGAATCAAAACAGAAATGAAGATGCTACACTCATTTAAAATCTGCATAATTTTTTTAATCACTTGAAGGCACCCGCCACAAGCTAACATGGCAATATTATCTCCTTAACCTTTGAATGGCAAATCTTTTAGCAAACAGTCATGGAGAAACATTAGCATTCATTTGGAGTTGTGTTTCTAGCCACCTGACTATGCCCAAAAATCATTTTCCTTTCAGCTCTGTTTGGTCTCCAACAACTCCTAAGAAAATCTGTGTCTTTAGCAAATTTTAGCTAGATGTTTGACATTCGTCACTAGCTAACATTAGTTGGTAACTTGACTGTTTGGTGCTGTGCACATCCTATGTACTATGTTACCCATTTCACTATCCTCTTAATATGACATAATGAGCAGACCTTTCAAAGAGTGTTATGATCCCAGCAATGTTTTTTCCGTAGATCAAATGTTCAATGTATGTTTCCCTGGGCCAGTATGTTGAAATCACCCATCTACAGCTTATACAGCCTACTGATGTTATACTCCTTGAAATCTGCCCTCAAATTTGAGGGCAAGACCTTGAATTTGGACACTGGTAACTCCACAGTGGTTGAACGGATTTTACCATCAAACTGCTATAAAAAAGTCCATCTACCTTGAGATATTTTGCAGTTTGAACTGCAAAGTTAACCCATACCAATCTCTTACAATGTTACTTTATATCAAGAGACACATAGGGCCCTGGGATCATAGGGATCCCCCCAGTTTATCCAACATGTCCTAATTTTGTTCCCCAAAAGGACTGGAAGTACTTTAAACATGTGGTCAACGTAGGCAACAAAAGAACTTCTTTAGGTTTAGGCAACAAAAGTATGCGGTTAGGTTTAGGAAGAGATTGTGGTTTGAGTAAAAATAAGTAAGTAAAGTCAGTCACTACGTAATGTTATTTAATGTTAAATAACTCAATGATTACTTGGTTTCACACTGGACTTGAACCCATGTCTCCTGGATTGAAATCCTGAATATGTTTGACCCATACACATTTCATCGCTGTAATACGCTGCTGCACAATCAGCCTATACAGCTGTATTTCTGCCGAGCACAGGCTGAATTTACCATCACTTTTGTTTACTGAAAACAGATTCTGCTGCTGCTGGAAACCAGACTAAACTAAACTGTAAATTTGTGAGCCAACTGATTCTACTTGCCTGTGTTCACTAGCTAGTTGTGATAACTAGCAGGTTGCTTATCAGAATTCCTTTTGCTGCAACAGCGTGATGGATCTGTGAGGGTGAACAATGACATAGGGTTGAGCTGAAAGTTGAAGTTGAAGGGAAGTGCAGAGTAGTGACAATATTCTGTGTATTTTCATTGCAAGCGACACCTTTCAATCGCCATAGCCATTTATTCCATTGTTAATATACAAATATTCATAAGTGTACCTTTAATTCACATCAAATAAGCTAATCTGGTTAAGGTGTCTACACCTTTTTCTAATCCTGATACCAGGACTAGTTCTGGGAAAATAAATTTAGCCTCCTTTTCCAAATGGTGATAAATAATGCAATACTTGTTTTATTTTTTCCTTCTCCTTTAGAGGTAAGTGCAGCTGGGCGAGAGCCAGAGAAGTAGGCTAATCAGTGTCATGTAGCTGAAGTCTCAGCAACTGACTATCCTACTGTCTATATTCTATACTGTCTATTTCTAACCTGACACTGATATTTCTAATCTCAAATAGTTACACATAACCGTTTATTTCTAACTTTATGCATAATAATATCCATAAGCGTTCACCATCTGTAATATCGCATCTAAATATAACCATTCCTATATGAAAATAAATATTATCTGGTGGAACTTGGACCTTCTAGTGTAAGCCTCTGACACAAGACCCAACAAGCAGACCTCTCTTTCAAATCCAAAAATAGCCATCAGCTATCTTTGTCCCCATGTGACTGATAAAGGTAGCCTGTAGTTAATTCACTGGTCACATGAGCTAATCATAGTTGTCCCTTTAGCGTCCCCTGCTCTCCTGGAGCCAGTGGGGTATCTATGTCGTGCTCAAAGTTGATGTATGATCTAGCCTCATTATTGCATCCTAATGGGGGCTTCAGTTCTTACAGTCTGAATATGATGCCAAAATACATCAAATTAACATTTAAGGCCATTCTGGGTCTAGATATGCTATCACAATACAGCCAACATTTCCTGGAGCAATATCAGCATTCAATTAACGTTATTTCTCTTCTACCTTCTAGCGAGCCTTTTCCACATGACATACAGGCACCTGATCCATTGTTATTCAAAAAAAAAAAGATTATAGCTGCTTTAAAATGATCTCTATGAAAAATGACCTAAAAAACTTTTCTCTGGAACATACAGCAATATGTATGATTAAATATCAATGAACCCAAATTATTTACCTTTTAACACTAAAAATTAAGCTCATCTGCGTTATGAGGACTGTGTGGGTGTGTTTTTTTTTAATCAGATTTGATTGATAGCAAGATGGCAACAAACAAATAAAGCCAGTCATCAGAATCAAATCCTGATTCCCTGTCTTGTGTTTTTTCCTGCTGTGTCACCACTCATGATGAGAAGTTGCCCCTAGTGGGAGCGTTTGCACAAACAGGGATTTGTCTGATGGAACGTCATGCGCCAGTTGTTTTCACAAATTGAGTTGAACTAATTCTACACACAGAGCTGCAGCACAGGAGGAGGAGATGCCACCATACAAGTGGGTGGGTGGGTGGCGGGCCATGTAAGCCCTGTACTTTTCCATCAGGCAGCTGAACAAATGGAAAGGGCCTCTGGAAGTTTCTAAGCGGCCGTGCCCTATCAAGGGGAATCTTTTTCCCCCCTTGGGCTTTTGTCCAGACGGTTAAAGGGGGGTTGAGGGGACCAAAAGAAGTCCCTGAGGGAGAATGTTATTGTTTCCGGAGCTGCAGATGACACGCTTCTTAGAGAAAGAGGGAGGATCTGCTGAGCGTGAAGCAAACGCTTCGTCTGAATGCCTGCCACCTGCATAATTTTTTTGGATTTGACCCTTTGACCATTTAAACCGACCACAAGTGACGTAGTAGGAAAGTGGTGGACAAATAAATCTGTGGCTCTAAAAAGCAGCATTTTTGCATGTAGGACAACAGTTATTCAGAAACGCAAACTCAAAGCTGGTGAAACAACTGAAATGGTTGTAGCTTGGAGTGTCGCTCAAGGACAGGCCTCATGTTCTCTACCTGGAATGTGAACTCTCTAACCTCCACTCAGCTACACCTTTCACCTGTCTTCTGTGTAGAGGCTGAAAGAGGTAAGTGTGTTCATATGCCGAAGTGGGTTGTCTTTACATTCATGCAGTGATGAGAGCACGACACCTGACACGCACAGCCCTTTTTAACCTCCCACATTTGTCCCTGCATGCACACGTGTGTCAACATGGTGGCAAAGGAAAAGGATCCCTGACTGGTGGGGCCACACACACACACATCTTGACAAACAGGCTCAAAATACACACCTATACATACAGAAAATGAAGCTACACAAAATGCAGGGACACTGACTGACTGAAAAATAGAATATGTCTTGCAGAAAAAAAGTCATCTCAACTAAGATTTCGTCATTCAAATCATCATTTTTCCTACTGAACAACACACAAAGGGCTTTTACTCTCTCAAGTGCCTCCTGGATGGTGTAGCGGAGCTGCTGTAATGTGATTCTGTGACTGTAGATTATTACAAGACCAGGATTGCATCTTACGCTGTGTAGAAATACAGTGCCTGGAATCTGAAAAAATATAGGAAAAAGGTTATAGCGCAAGTCGAAAATATAAGTGACTACATCAATAAATAATCCACTTAGCTAAATAATTCTAATGAAATCTAAAATTAAATGCTCAACTATTTTCCTTTAACCTCCAACCAGTTGGTAAAAAGGCAAGATGTTTGTTTTCTTTTATCACTAATTTGATAAAATAAATAAAAACTTTTATTTTATATTTTCCTTATGCTTATATGATAATAAGATGGGTGTGTCCTGTGTGTCCAGAGAAGAGATTGATCCAGTGTGTGTGTGTGTGTGTGTGTAACATAAGTGGGGCCATCCAACACAATAAAGTCAAACACTTATTCCCATGCTGTTTTTTTTTTGATGACAAGAGCCATGTACTTAAAGATGTTATGAAGATAGAAGCATGGTGTCTTTGAATTTCTAAAAAAGAAGGAGACAAACAAGGATTTCTGTCATTTCATTCATTTGTGTTTTGAAATAATTTGATAATGTCAACAGTGCGTGTGCTCTGAGTTATTAAAAATTTCCAATGCTACAGAAGTTCCCGCCTGGATCCGTATGATACAGTATGTGGCAGAACAAAGATTCTTCACACTGACTAACTGAGCAATATGCCATCAATGCTCATGGCTTGTATGCAGACATCCTTTCAGGTGTTCATCTCTGAATCATGTCTGTCAACGCCTCACATACTGTTACCAAACAATATGCGGGACACCCTCACCTCATAGTGACACTAATGTCATGTGATGAACATCAGGCTCAAAAGGTTCGACCTGGTCCACCAAAGAGATTCAATGTACCAATGTACCGAGCCTTCATGCTATCAGATACATATTCATGGCATCTGTCTATAGTTGTATATTACAAGAACACACAGTTTTAAAAAAAAACAACCAGATTTTGAGAAAACCAGTTAGGCTTGGTGAACACGTTGTGTGCATATTACAGCATTTCTGGGTATTGGAGCTTCCCAATATTTGCTGCCATTTGGAACTTGTACATTGTTATGTAATCCAAAACTACGGACTTGCAATGACACCTCCAGTTCTTTTCCATATTCAACTATTCAACAAATTCACCTATTTGTTAATACAATTGAAGCAGTGACTTAAAATAAGCAGAGTTGTGATAGTAATAGTTTGAGCTTATTAATAATGTTTATTTTGAGAGTTAGATGAAAAGATTGAGACCACTCTGGTCTACTCTCTTGGCAAGAAAGGGAATGAATATGATTCCCAATATGTCAAACTATTAATATATTTAATATATAATATAATTATCAAGGAAACAGTACGGTGTGCAGATGTTCTTATTCATCTAGTGAAAAAACACACATGACATGGGTTGAAGGTACGAAATAAGAGGGAGGGGCATCTCTGCTCAATCCACATTCAAGTAATTTGAATCTGCCATTTCTTACCACTTACGGAGTCAACATTCAGTGGTGGAAGAAGCATTCTGATTTACTTAAAGTAAAATAAGTAAATATAATACCACACTATGAAAATACTCCACTACAAGAAAAAGTCCTGCATTCAAAACCTAACTGAAGAATCAGTATGCTGTCATTATCAGCAAAATGTACTTAAAGTATCAAAAGTAGAAGTACTCATAATGCAGTGAAATGGTCCCTGTCAGTGTTTTACTGTTTTCTACATGATGTTCTGGGATTAACGTTACTGCTGCATTAATGTGTATGTTGCATTTTACTGCTGTAGTTGTTTAACGCTGTTTTTACTGTCGGGTAGTTCATCATCATATGTTTGTAGCGTCGCTGTCCTGTGAGAACCATGTATCTCTAAAAAGTGAACATTTCATGAGCTCAGAGAAACAGCCCTGTTTTCAGCTTGCATTTTCCTGCTGATCCAAGGCGTTCATTTAGCTTAAGAAATAAGATAATTTCCAACACATGAAGGAACACTTAAAAAACACCAAATTTGGAGACAGGTGGTTCACTGGACAGGAAGGACACAAAAATTGTAATCTGAAAAGTAACTAGTAACTAAATCACACCAATGTAGTGGAGTAAAAAGATTGATATTGGTGACTGAGATTTGGTAAAGTATAAAGTTGTATAAAAAGTAAATACTCATGTAAAGTACAAGTACCTCGAATTTGTACTTATATTCTATTACTGTTAACATTTCATGATGAAGCTGAGGGAGCAGAAATACCTCAGGTGTCCACCTGAGAGCGCTGTTTCTCCACAAAAATAATAGTTGTGGCAGACTTTAATATAACTAACTGACCAGTTGCTTGTCCCACAGGTGATCTTCAGAGGTTTAATGTCTAAAGACAAAAAAAGAGAAGAAAACTGGTTTAATTAGTATGGCATACATTAACTCACACTTTCACGTTTAACATCTTTTAAGTCTTGTATGTTGTTGCATGAAAACAGTTTGGGGGCTTTTAATGGGTTCACTCTTATTACAGAATCCAGTGAGACTGAAAAGGATTTAAAATCCTTTCCAATCCCACTGCATAAAGCCAAAATGCATTGTCATTATCAGAGGAAACAAAGCTGTATTCAGCCCCTGACTGTTTCAGCTGTACAAAAAAAAATAAAATAACTATGGCTCAAGACAAACTGGCTTTTTCTTGTGTGTGTGTGTGTGTGTGTGTGTGTGTGTGTGTTTTAATTGGAGCTGGACTGGAGGACCAGAGCTGTATGTTGTACTCTGAGATAGGCTACTGTACGCATCGAATGTAGAAAAAAAGCCATCATTGTTAGCTGCCATCACAAAGACCTAAATCTGTCTAATGTATGAACATATACCGCAGCAGGAAGATAGTTTTGTCCAAAGAAACGAGTAGGCAGTGCTAACGGAAAGACAAGTAATTTTATTTTCCAATCATCGTGTTCCTCTAACTGCTTTTCTTATTTATTAGCCTAAATGATAAGAGGCAATGTTTGTAATTTTCACTGCAGTATACTGGAGATTTTATATTCTTCCAGTAAATCACTCTAGAGGAGAATGTACGCTAAATGGCAAAAAAAGACAATCTACATGAATAGTTATCAGTCTTCATTTTATTCAGTTTCATCCATGTTACTATCTGCTGTTTCTTCACTGAACGCTACAGTGAGCCCCTGTTAATCAAACACTGAAATGTGAGGTGCGTCTCTTTGATGTTCTGTTCAGTGTTAGCTTTAGTTTCTGATGTTTCTGCGTAGGTTCAGTGGTTGCATCAGTGCTTATTCTAATCCACCCAGCTCTTCTTCTGCTTATCTCAAACAAAGCAGAACTTTGGTGAAATAAATGACACTAAAAGATGCGAAACTGTACGTCACTCCATGATGATTTATATTCTTCAGTGTGTTAGAAGTTGAATGAGTCATGTCCAGCAATAACAACATTCGGTTTGCAGGTATTTGGTCATAAAAACAGTATTAGGTATTGAACACTAACACATTTTGATGATGGCTCCAGAGCAGGGGTTTTCAAGGTCTGAGACAGTGGGCCTCCCCTCAGACAAGGCTTGGAAAAAGGTGCCCTCCTTTAGTTTACCTGGGCAGTTTTGCTCAAGTGGAGGATGATCATGTTATATGATCACATAGACAGACAGATTTTAGACCTACTATTGCTGTTTGACAGCACAAACCATACCAAATACATCATAATGGACAGTTGTATTGGCATTTATAAATCTCTTGGAATGTGGAAAAAACTGTAAATTTCCCCCAAATTATTGTATCTCTGAATTATCTTTAAACAAATCACACACATTTAGGCTATTCTATATCATCTTTTGATTTTAATATAATAAATAATGTAATATTTTTCATTTTTCACTGATCCTCTCAAATGTTTGGAGCCCCCCTGGGGAGGCCCGCCTCCCACTCTCTGCTCTAGAGGAAAAGACATTTAGAATTCTTCCTGAGGGGAACATGCATTTTGACCACATTTGATGTCAATCCTTCAGAGAGAAATTTTTCATTTCGGCCAAAGCAGCGGACTGACTGATTGACTGACATTGCCATCCACAGAGCCATGTTGCTAGCTTGGCTAAAAAAGAGAGATGATCTAAGAAAGAAAGAAAGACTTCCCTTGACAGGTATTCTAGTTTTGACTGGCCTGCAATATTCTTTATTGGAGTTGGTTTGGTACGCTCCACCAATTTTACACATCAAGTTCAGTTTACCGTCAGAAGGATTACTTCTCGGCCTACGTAAACAGCTGAATGATGGCGTCTGTGGATCTGGATCTACTTTAAAGTCAGAGAAAATAACCTACATGACATAGTGATAGTGGGCTTGAGAGAATTTTTAAGAGAAGGCCTGCTAAGTCACCCTCCTAAAATCGGTTTAGTTTAAACAATCGGAGGGAGGGTCTAAAGACACATGCATCATGGGATATGTAGAATACAGTGTTTTTGAAGCTTGACCTGTACTAGTGGCTACAAGCCATATCTCTGCTGCTGTTGATCTCTTGAGGATCCACCAACTTTATGGAGGTTCAATACGAAATCACTGGAGTGTCCTTTTTTAGTTTACCACTAGTGTAGGCCGTTTTGTTTAACTGTGAGTGTGTTCTAGTATTTCTCCCCCTTGCTTCTTTTTTGTGATGATTGGTTGGGATGAAAGGTATGGAACTTATTTGTATATGTTTTGTGTTCATGCTGGGATAGCAGTTAATGGTAAGAAATGTGGGTACACTGGTTTTCTGACATGTTCTATTGTTCTAAATAAAAATAAGTGGCAAATAAAAATTGCATCCAAAAAGCGCTTAATTTTGAGTTTTGTTGATACTGTTGGCAAACAATGCCAGTCATCACATGGAGAACATCTGAAAAAAAGATGGAAGCAAAATGACAACCCATAAAATAAAAGCTGAACTAATAAATACTTGGAAAACCATTGTACTTCCCATTTGGGATTTTACAGTTTGAAACTGAAAGTTGTACTCTAGCTACACGTGGTATTGATTATTTCTAATAATTTCTTAAAAACAAATCTTAGAAAATAATTTGTTGTAAAAAATAATAAAACAATTACCAACATCTTGCACACCATCATTCCCTGACTTCTATTGTTAAACTTAGCGTATGAAATCTAGCTGTGTTCTCATCTGAAATCAGAGATGAGTTAGCTCATTACATCTCACTCAGAGCTTTCACGTGACATGTGTCTGTCTTCGCTGTCAACACAGGCTCTTCCAGTAACTGACACTGTGTATGAATTTTTAACTCACTGGTTTAAATTTATGCTCAAATGATGCATCCCCTTGAACCCAAAAAGGTCTCATGAAAGCCACCTTGCTAGTAGTTGCAATGCCACTACAGCATTTGTGGATAATGATTGTCAGGGTACATGTACAATACGATATTTCTCTCAGGAATACGCTAGAAACCAGATGCGGACCAGGAGACAAAGCAGAAGTTTAAACAGTTTATTTATGAAGGTGGAGTGGGTGAACTAAGGCAAGGTTGTTTCCTTCTAAGCAGTAGGGGAGTGAGGGCTGGGGCTGGCGTGGATGGCTGGAGATTGGCAAGAAGGATTGGATCTTCTAGCGGCTCCAGGGGTTTGGAACTGGCAGGCAGGCTGAACGGGTTGAACGGGCAATCTGGAGACAGAACTTAGTAAAGGCGAACAGGTTACTTTACAAAAACAGGCGCTGAGCTAGACGTAGGCTTAACCTACGGCACACCAGTCCACAGTCCTGCAGGGAATGGATGCCTCTCCTTAAGAAGTGGTGGGGATGGCTGATCAGGAACAGGTCTGTGATTGCCAGCAGGTGCCAACCCAGGAAGCCAGACACGCGCAGGACTCAGTAACTGAGAAAAGGGAAGAGAGAAAACAAAAAACACACCAAGCTTGCATCACTCACCCAAAGGGAAAAAAACTAATCAAAACATTCAAAACATTCACACTCAGTCTCAACCTCAGGTGTCAGATGCAGGAGTCAATTTCTAATTTAAAAATGATTTTATATTACTAAATCTAATATCTACTAATAAAATAAATCCTCAGTGCTGCAGTGAATTTGTAGTTATTCTTTATTATTCACAGGGAATTTGTGAGTTTGGACTCTCCAAGTTTTTGAAATAATTTGATAATGTCAACAGTGCGTGTGCTCTGAGTTATTAAAAATGTCCAATGCTACAGAAGTTCCCGCCTGGATCCGTATGATACAGTAGTACACAAGGTGCTACATGCATTATTCAAACCCACACATTATCTTATACCCACACTCGCAAAGAGGAGGTGGTAGGCAGCTTTCGAACTGAGGAGTAATATGTGGAGGTCATAACACCAGTGTTGCTAGTGCAAAACAGGGGTGTTTGCACACACTGTGTGCGAACACAGACATAACATAGATGATAAAATTCACAATAGAAAACCTGTGAGCCACAATATAACCAACTAATGGAGTCAGGGTCGTTTGGGAGTTGGGACTGAAGAGTACAAGTTGGAAAATGAAAACAATTTGGGGTTGTGGAGTTAGAAAGAAGTGAGCTTTCCGAACCTCTGTAGGAAAACATCTCTGGTATCCTTGAAGCTACATTAGTCGCTACTAGCATCGCACACCCAAATCTCCACTTGCACTGTCAGCGGTCAAGTTGTATTGTGGGTATTGTGGAATGTGTATAATTTTTTAACTGTCCATTGTTAGTCCAACATTGTTAGTCCACTTTCAAGCCGTGCAGAAGGCCTAGTCTGTCTTTCAATATTTATAACTTCCCCAGCCTGTCTATACCCCTCAGACCCAAAAACCAAGGGCTCCTACTGAAAATGTCAATATTTAAAAACAAGTCAAAAATATAAACTTTCATTTAAAAAAGGCTCAGTCATATACAACTGGGCACGGTATTTGCCAGAGCCTGTCCTCCCCGGGGCCCTAAGCAAAATTCTGCTATGGGGCCCTTCAACCTGAATCGTCAGCCATGTAAAGAATTTGTCATTGCTACACAGTCACAGCTGACAGTGCAGTGCTCTCACTACATTCCTCCTTCCTTTAAAACAGTCTGTCTCTCTAATAAGCCTGAATAGAAACCTCTTCTAGAAAAATCCAGTGCTGGTTTGAATGGACTAGAGGTGCGCCGATCAGGATTTTTTGGGCCAATCACTGACTGCTGAAAGCAGTATTGGCCAATACTGATCACTGATCACTGGGTCTATATGAAGCCTTTTATTTATCATGTAGCATTATACAGTATATTGTATAATTATTTTATTAGTCCTAAAACAATGTATTAAGTATTAAAATTAACAGATGATAAAGTATCATGGAATGGCAACTGTTTATTTAATTGCCAGGAAACAAATTGGGCAACAAATTGCAATTCCTCTTATGGTATGGTTTAAGTCTTAGAGTCTTAGAGACTTAAACCATAGCAGCCTTTGTCTGGTCACTGCGAACATCTTAAAGCTTAACAAATACAACTTTCCTGTGGAATAAATTACAAATACAGAACAACAGCATCTTTATACATTTACTTCAACAAAAAAAAAACTACAACAAAAAAGGCTGTAGCCAAAATATTTAGGAGATAAAGGAGCACAGGCATCCTGAGTCATTGATAAACTCTGAAGCAGCCGCTTTTTGTTCTGGAAAGCTCAGGCAGGTTCTGTGGGCTTCAGGGGGAGAGAGAGGAGAAACTGTCATCAGTGAGATTTGAAAATAAGTGACATTTAAATAAATAAAAGTACAATGTTAATTCCATATGTTAGTTATTGTTAATATTACTTATAGTTACTATATTCATTATAATTTCATTTAGTTTACCACTAGTGTAGGTCTAACATTATTTCAGTAGGTTGTTTTCATTTATTTAATCCTTGTGCAAGAAGCACACTCTACATATTTTACATAGGCCTACTGCCACCGGCTTTACAAGAGGAGAGAGTAGCCAACACTTTCAATACGGCCAGCAGGTTTTTATTTGATTTTATAAAGGTTAAAGATATGGGAGATTTCTGGAGAAACATTTAAAGGAAGGGTACCAGGTGAGAATGGAAAAATATGGGAGAATCACAGGGAAAACAGGAGGGCTGACATGAGAGGAGTAGAGAGAGGAGTGGGTTAATGTGAGGCTACTACTAAGTTTTTTAAAACAGTTTTTATAATGAATACGATCTTCTCCGTCCACAGCAGCGTTGTAGCTGCGTATCAGAGTTGATCTCTGTGTATATTAAAAGGACTGAAAACACACATCTAGTGGCCGTTCACATACATTGGGCATGCATGTGCCGGTGTAAACATGAAGTAGATGGTCTACTCTGCAGTTGCAGAAGATTTTCCGAAAGAAGAAAGTAATACAGACGTAGAACCACACCAAAGTAGAACTGAAAGTAACACGGGAGTACAAAGAGACTGTGACGGCGAAAAACAGACTAGGAGTCGTTGCAAAGTAAATACAGCGACATACACAGTATGGCTTAGGCTAACTGTTAGCCTAAGTGTTATTTACACAGGACAAAACATTTTAAGAAAAATACACAAACTAAAACTCTGGTCAGTAGCATCGTGTTTTTGCTTGACCGAATCAGAAAGCCAAATGTAAGTGTGTGTCATCGTTTTATAAAGTCCTCTGTTTTTGCCAAGAGAGGCAGTCAGCTGATTGAGTGGCGCCTTTCTTTGCATGAGGAAACTCAGACTGAAGGATTGTCTCTCTCTCTGCCTGTGGGTCAAGACAATTAAACTCTGGTAGCAGGCGGGCGTGTGTGAGATGACACACACCATCGCTCCTGAGTCCTGCTTGTTGCTCCGCTTGTCTGATTGCTGCTCAACTCTCATTGTAAATGATTAACTGGGCGTATTAATCGCTTCCTGTCTGAAAAGGACTTTGGTGCTAGCTAGCTTTGAAAACTGCTCAGATGCGTAGTGACACCATTTTACCAGCCGTTGAAAATTTATCTGACGAGTATTGCATCTTCTGATCGGCTTTTCTCATCTGCCTTTTTAGACACCGCCGATCAAAGCCATTATCGGCCGATTACGATCGGTGACCGATCGATCGGAGCTCTCTTAGAATGGACCTCTGCAGCTACTAACTCAGTCCTGATAAAGTCTGTAATGACTGGGGCCCATTCTGCTGGGTCATTTGGTGGAGCAGCAACTTTTCCATTAGGGTCTTAGCTGCTTTTAGCTGATGCTGACTGTAACGTTATACCTCTGGATGTTCTCCTACTGGCTGAGGCTGGATGTGGATGAACTGTGCTTATACTGGCTGATGATCCAGCATCAACTACTGACAAACAAGTATAGGCTATCAGCTGCATCAGGCAAATACATTTTCAAAGGTAAAATACTATTTAGGCGATACTATGACTTGACTAAATATGTGATGCATATTAGCCTATTTACTGGGAGATGTCCATCCATATTGCCCCGTCTGCTCGGCTAATCAACATTTTTATAATCAATAGTTAATGTCAATCCAATGCTTTCCAGTTCCATTATTTGCTGACATCTGACTTTGAGTGGACAGAACACGTTTACCTGACTGCAGTTCACTCACTGGCTGCTGTTGGGTCCAGCCCACTCTGGTCCTCCACTCATGTCAACAACCATAAACTAGACTTGTTGGTTGCAGTTTATTTAGTTTAGCAAATAAACAGATGTTCAAAGCTAATCAACAATACAAGAGATGAGAGTTGTCCATCACGGTTCCAGCATAAGAGTTCATACTTTTGCTCTGGCACCTACATGTCATTTGTGATTCTCCCGTATTAAACCATTCTCTGATACCCATTTAAATACTTTCCCGTAAATCTCTCGTATTTTTAACCTTTCTAAAACAAAATTTAAAAAACACGCATTTGATATGTTTGCTACATTCACCAACGATAAAACGGGGCAGTATGTAGAACATTAACATCTAGTGACAGGATGTCACTCAAACGGTACTTGCAAATAAAACAAGAAGGAGAAGAAGAACGCGAGGATTCAAAGTTGGGTGAACGTGAGAGGAATGTAGTACCTGCCAAAAAGGCACAAATTCTGCGCGAGTATCTCAGCAAATGGGAGTAGGCTTACATAATGTGTAAGTGATGTATCCTCATTCAAGTAATACATAAATAAACTTGTATGTGCTGAATTTCTATCCCCCTTTGTGTTTTATTTCTGTAATGCAGGGAAGTTCACAGCATTTCAATTTCAATCAGATAGCCATATCATATTCTGATTGATAAGAGTTGGTAGGGGTTGGTAAGACGGCGGTGTGCCAGAAAATTTCCCTTATTTTAAATCCCAAAGTTGACAGGTATGCTCTGGCATATGCTGTCTGATAGGTTCACATTAGATAAGACCCGCCCTCCTGATGGTTGATTGGCAACCGGTCAAACTGTTGAATGAGTGACTGTGACACAGGCATTGGCTACGCAGACAATACTTGGTTTTGGTCTTTTTGTAAGATTTGTGAAAATAAAAATATAGAATTCTGCCAGACTTATCCTTTGAAGGGGCACTGTACAGCTTATACTGGACATGTCATTGTCAGTTTGCAAGTTACAGGGAGTATTACTGAGCTTTTGAAACGAGCTGTATGATGTTCTTTAGTTCTGGAGGAGCTTGTTTAGGAAAATTACTCAAATTGTAGTTTGGACTTCGAGACAAAGATTTTCTGATGGAAAGTCAACATCATAAACTGGTAATGTGGAGTTTGAAAGACATAGGCATTAACCAGCAACGGGGATCTAATGAGAAGATAATGGGAAGTGTAGGATTACATTTCTTCCATTAAAACCACACTTGTAGCTCCTAAGTCTTGTCACAGCTTCCAGTGTTTAAAAGGTCGTCATCAACAGGAGCTGGATGGAGAAGAGTAAGATAAAGCACTGTGCGGACTGGAGTCGCCACTGCAGTGCAACCTTTTCTCTTTATTTTCCCGTTCCAAGTATGATCTGGGTCAGCACTGCACAACTGGGACCAAGGGCAATGTTCCTTTACTAAAGACACTAATTATACCCCTCTAGGGTTTAACAGCAGTGGAGCACAGTTTGCATCATTTCATGTCTGCTTTTAAAGGGTTGACATGCTTAAAGGTTTCTAGTAAAATCCAAACTGAGTGTTTGCACTTAGACAGTGGATGGATGGATTTCCCTCTATCAGTGGGTTTATTCGTTCTCAGCTGGTGTTTTAAATGGCAGTTCAGTTTTGGAAACTCAGTCCTTGATGTTCAAGTGCTCCAAATGGAGACAGTTAATGCTGGGAGATGCACACTTGATGGTTTTATCCGTGAATAGTTGGGGAACACGGAGGTTTTTGAACAGCAGCTGCTCTAAATGCAATATTTACTCAAATACTATGTGTGTTGATAAGTGTGGAAAATAAAATTGCACCACTAAACCATTAAGTGTATAGCACTCAAAGGTTGCTGCCTCTTTCAAGAACTCAATCTGACCTCTGCAGTAGCACAGATTTTTTTCTAATGTAAACTTTAAGGCTCTGAATGTTTTTAAAGTGTTTAATGGTATATAAAGGTCCAAAGTGGATCTTAAAATAATGTTAATGATACAGTATCTCACAAAAATGAGTCACCCTCTAATTTTTGTAAATATTTGATTGTATCTTTTCACGTGACAACACTGAAGCTTTTGTTGCCAGTGGTTTAGACATTAATGGCTGTGTGATGTGTTATATTCAGGGGACAGCAAATTTACTATATATATATACAAGCTGTATACTCACTACTTTACATTGTAGCAAAGTGTCATTTCTTCAGTGTTGTCACATGAAAAGATATAATCAAATATTTACAAAAATGTGAGGATGTACTCACTTTGGTGAGATACTGCATGTGTTTTGTCATATCTGATAAAGATATGTCATTTTCTTTTTTTTTTTTTACATATTTTTTATTTTAAATAAAAAAATGTTCTCCATTTTGGGAAATATGTATTAGCTTTTTTTCTGAGAGTTAAATGAGAAGATTGATATCACCCTAATAACTATATAAAATATGAAGCTACAGCAGGCAGCCCATTAGCTAACTTTAGCATAAAGACTGGAAATGGGGGGGAAACAGCTAGCCTCGCTCTAGCTACAGTTGAGAAAATCCAGCATCCATCACCTTTAAAGCTCATCAATTCACCCATTACATCTTGTTTGTTCAATCAACATAAAGTGGAAAAAGTGGAAGCTTAAAAAAGAGTATTGTGTACTGAACCAGTTTGGATCCGTTTTTTTTCCTTTTGATTAAACTGTAATAGCAGAAAAGCTACATGCCTGAGACGTCCCCAAGAGTCTCAGACAACCTGCTCCTCTACAGAGACCTCAGCTAGACCCAAGCAAAGAAGGGGTGGTACGGATACCATCCAGGAAAAGAGGATGTAGTGGGGGTTTGCGCAAGATTGAGACGGTTGTTGGCAGAAAATCTGAATTCACTAGAGCTCAACTGTTTGGATTTAGGAATTGTGAAGATAAATCACAATCAAACCTAAATAAAGTTATGGCAGTGAATAATATACATGCTATGCTTGCAAGGTTTTAGATGTATAACCCGAGATCTCTGGTAAATAAGACTGATGAGTTCTAGGCAAACAAAAACAAAAAAAAAGGCATCTGTGGTGGCTGCAGTTTTAGAGACTTTGTTCACTACTCACATGCATTAAGAACTAACCTGCATCAGTGTTCCAGATCATCAAACACTGAATTTCCCCTTGCGGGATTGATAAAGTATATCTTCTTCTTCTTCTTCATCTAGAATGCCTGTGGGTGAAAGTGAGACCTGAGACTCCCACAGCACATCTGCTATTGCTATGTGTGTGTGTGGTATTCACTGCCCCAATCACCACATCAGGATGAGCTAGCTGAGCACCTAATAGCCTCATCTGCAAACTCTGCCAGCTGGTTCAAAACGGCAGAAGAGGTTAGGACATGATTATCACTAACATGAAATCAGGGTACTTCAAGCCTGAGATTCTGCTTCCCGTTAGCTTAAATGAACATTTTGTCCTCTGGAGCCCTGATGCACAAAACAGGTAGTACAACCTATAAGGGAGCCTGGCCTGAGGAAGTTTCGCAGGTTAGTTGCAATCAAGGGGTGTGCAAACCACGGTTATGCTGCGCGATCATGTGCAGTAGACGCTGGTGCCAACAGGAAGTAGCCCTGTAGTAGTATTTTATTGGTCCAAAACTGGCTACCGGCTATAGGCTACTGTCTATGGTTGCAATTCATCCATGACAGGAAGTAAAAGGAGGTAAATTATGCAACCAGCATTAACTACCAAGTAACTTCCAAAGCTTCTGAAACTGTAAACCTGTTCTCTGATGTTGACGATGTTTCCATGACTTTCACTCAATGCATACTGGGACGATAGAATGGTCTCTTCTTCACGCTAATAAGTAATAAGTGTCTAAACTAAACTAAAAACCATCCAGTCCAGTGCTTTTCAACCCTTTTGGCGATCATTCTTACTATGTAATCAGTGACTATTTTACACGTGGGATCCAAGACATGCAATTACATGCATTTAACTGCCAGGCCACATTGTCATTCCATGGTGTTCATTACTTATGCCACATTCCTGCGAACAAGAACAGATTGTTATCCATCCATCCCTCGCATATCAACAACATGACTGTGTGATCCTGGAGCGAAGATGGACACTCTGGCAAAATCCCTGGAGCCCTTCCCCTTTGATGGTCGGCACCATGGAAACATACAACGATTTGTCTGTCACAGTGTGACACGGGGTGCATTGTGATTAGACTGAAGTCGGGATTATAAAGCAACAGGAAGCAATATTCTCACTTCTCTTTCAGCTAATTTAATTGAATTGACTCATGTTCTGAAATGAGAATACAATTGATTTTTTTCCTCCCTTCTTTTTGTCAGGTATTGAACTGCGAATCCACATGAACCGTGTATGTGTGGATCTACAAGGCAGAACAAGAAAGCAAAAGGGAAAAAAAGGTGACTTCAAACTCACCTCGTACACCTCGTGGTATGAAAGACACCATCTGCTAGTTGCAAATTTACACACACACACACACACACACACACACACACGGTGGTAAACAGAATTCTGAAGCACAGATAGAAAGCATTCTAGAAAATAAAGTTTCATGTGATTGTAATGAAGAACACGTGGCCACATTACGTGAATCAATAAGGCAGCATCTGCATTTTGTATTCCAACACTACACCGATGGACACTATTTTGAAAAATGAGGGGGATTATGTAAACCCTTTGCACAGCTTAACGCTGTCTAAAATATTCTGCCTCAACAAGCAAATCCTAAAATGCTGCTCTTCTTTTACAGAAAGGGGGTGGGGGTGGGGGGGTGTAAGCTGCAAGTGTTTACCTATTTCCACAACTCAATATATAGACTTTTAACAGCACAGTGCAATGCAGCAGTGATGACGCTGTGGCTTCGTTAGAGAACATGAAAAAGACATGTTCAAGGTCACAGATGTTTAATTGCAGTGATGTTATCTCTAATTAAACGACATTAAACCAAATTGTCCCTGCCAAGCCACCATTAAAATGCTGTAGTTTACCACAGGCAGGCTCGGCGTTCTTTGGAGAGGTTATGAGCCCTCAGCTTGCAAGAATAATATATAAACCTTTTAAACTTTCTCATAGATTGTATACATACACTAATGAACACAGATTTTAAGACATCCTGGACCAACCAAAGGGGTTACAAGGTTTCAAACATTACCCAAAGATCTTAATCAAACACCATCTCCTGGATTTAAAGCTAATATGATCTGAATATATTCATGGTTCAGACTTTCATTTCTGTATTTGTCAGGTGATTGACGGGAGGCAAAATGATATGTTGTCAGTGAGCCAGAACAGGTCAACTTGCAACACAAAAAATATGGTCAAAATCTAGGCAGCAGAAGCAAAGATATCCTGACAAACTGACCACCATTTGTAAAATCACTTTTACCGTGTACCAAGAAACCATGTTTCTGGCCAGTCCAATATTCTCCATCAACTCTTGAAAGAAATACCTGGCTCTTTAGCTGCTAAATGTTCCTCCATGCTCACCAGCTAGTCGCTAACTTTGTCTGTCTGTCTCTTGGTGCTAGACAAGTGAAGTAGCAAAACTTTTTTTGATGAAAACAGCTGCTTGCCGGTGCTGGAAACAGGGTTGATGAGAGTAGTGAGAATGAACAGTAGTGCGGCAGTTATCTAATCAACACAGGGGTTAAAAGATACTAAATAAGATACTAAAAAGCTCTGGATGAACTGAAGAGTAGGATGATAATTCTGACAGCTTTCACTTTACAGGCAGTCATTTGATCCTTTGTTGATAGTGATTAGCGCAGCTTTAATCTGCTATCTGCTAGCCATTTGTTGTCAGTTTGCAGGTAAAATGTTTTTATTATAATATAGGCCTATACAAGTTAGATTAAAGGTGTTTCTACGGCATTATAAGGAAGATATTGTCTGGTTCAGCAGGTTTGAAAGTGCCATAAACACCTTTCTATGATCTATCTGCCAGACAGGTGCGACTTAATAATTAATTAACTTAATAATATGCAAAAATGTTCACAGGAGAGACACAAACATGTAGTCTGATTTTTATCTGACTTGTCACATATATTCACAGTTATTGTCCAACTACCAATAACTTATTTAACCAAAACAGTCAGTGAGGAAAACTAAGTAAACAACTAAATCACAAAATACTGGAGCAAATTAACCAAATATCCGAGCTCGTGCTGATGCTGCACCCTCTCCTACCGCACATTCTGCCTCTCCTCATCTTCCACCGCCCTCTCCTCCTTTTGGCAGCATCCACTCACATGTTATTGGCGTACGGGCTGCTGTTGGGTTCCGTGTTTACACTCTGGACGACCCCTCCCACGGCAAAATGCAATCCGACCTGCAGGTGAGCAGTTCAGCCGCAGCTTCCCGGCTCCCTGCTCACATTCTAGTCGGAGTATTTGCTGAGGGGAGACGAAAACGCTTTACTCCAGAAAGAGCGAAGTTGCCTTTAGGATTGTAGTCCTCGCACGCGGGACTTTTCGTCCGGAAAAGCAGACTAGCTGATGATTTCAATGTGGGCGGAAAGGTGAGCTGTCGGCTGGGTTTGTTCTGTTTGTTTGTTTTGGTTCCACAAGTCGTTCATTTCAAATTCTTATCATTCTAATAGAAAAGGAAAGGACAGATTCGGCTAATACCAATAATAATAATACAGAATTCATCTTCCACCCGCAAACAGTTTCCTACATTTGGCTCATTCTTTAACACAATCATGACTTTTTAATGTTCTCACTTATGTAAACTTCACGGGGGCCAGAACAAACAATTATTTTCAGCATCATTTAATCAACTAATTATGTCATTGATTAATTGATTCATCAACTGGGCTACAAAGAGTCAGAAAATAGGGAAGAAGGCCAACTGCATGCATCCAAATTTTCCTAGATACCATTACCTTGTCTAAAGTCTTGTTTTGTCTGTGTACAACCCAAATACATTCAGTTTAGCCTACAAAAAGCTGTCAATAATTAAGCAGCAGCAACCGCAGAATGATTGGTATTTCTACTTGGGAAATGACTTAGATGATTTGTTGATTATCAAAACAGTTGCAGATTAATGGATGGACCAATAGATTAATGGGCTAATCATTAAAACACTTAGCTTTTGCAGCACTTTTTAAATTAATCTTTTGAGAACAGTTAAATAGCGAAATCAGCTGCTGATGGAGCTCTAAATTATATTATAAATATTGTCGGTGTTTACATTTTTTATAATATTCTTGGTGTTAGATATTGAAGACTTCTATAGACTAATGCTATAATTTGCTATCATTTATATAGACCTTAAACACAGGTGATAGATCAATTCATGTCAGCTGTTATAAGAACATGCAGCATTTGTTAGATTTCAGTAGTGGTGTCAGTAAAATACAAAATCTATCTATCTATCTATAAAACAATGAAAACAAATATCAAAAGTAGGGGGTGGTGAGCTAAAGGAAAAAGTAATCAACTAACTTGTTTTGTATCTGTGAGAAATATAGGGGAGGAGTATGGATTACTGACATGTTTGGATTAAGTTACACTTCCAGCAGATACTAACAGTTGTCGTGTGCAGACGATGCCAGCAGCCATCACTTTTGTATTTAGATTTGGATTCCAATTAAATTTTAGAGCTACATTTTTGTAATGCCTTTACCTCTATTACATGTTTCCATGTAGTTTTACTGTGTATTCCTACTGTTATCTAACTGCTTGTTTTTGCTCATGATGGTGTGTTTTACTTCATGTGGTGTTTGCACTTTGTTTAGTGCCAGTAGTGCTAGTAGATTATTACTAAAACTAGTATAAAAGAATAAGGAGATTAATTTCCATTTTGCCTGTCTTTCTGTATCTCTCCTCAGTTCATTAAAGCTGTCCACTATCAGATGCTGGTAAACCTGACATGTGCACACCCAGTGAGACAGTAACCGAGATCTCATCCTGAGGGAATACCAGGATGCCTTCCACAGCATTACATCTTTTGGGCAAGATCAGTGTTGGAGGTGGGCACAGCAACCCTGCTGCTGCAGCCTTGCTGCTTTCCCTGTGTCTTGGCTTCCCTCCCTCTGTGGCCACTTGCCCACCATACTGCCTTTGTGCCAGCGATATAATTTCCTGCAGCGGCCGCAATCTGTCTGCGCTGCCCTTTGATCTCCCAAGCTATGCCACACGGTTGGACCTGAGCCACAACGCCCTCACTGTCCTGCCTGTGGACTGGATTTCCCAACCGTTCAACCGGCTTACTTCACTGGTTCTCAGCCGAAACTCCATAAACCAAATTGAGGTGAGAGCCTTCACTGTGACACCACATCTCCTCCACCTGGATCTCTCCTCCAACCAACTAACAGTGCTGAACTCGTCCATCTTCACTGGGTTGAAGGAACTGAAAGAGCTGCTGCTGTTTGGCAACCAGATCATCCAGATTAACCAAGGGGCCTTCAGCGATCTTCAGAGCCTGCAGAGGCTCTACCTCTCTGGGAACAGACTGATGGCTTTCCCTCTGGGGCTTTACTGGGAACCTGGAGGTCCTCGTAATCTGTCCTTTCTCGATCTGTCATACAACAGGCTGTCCAAGGTGCCGGTCCAGAGCCTGCTGTCTCTCACGCAGCAAGGTGGAATTTATTTGCAGGAAAACCCTTTGGTCTGCGACTGTGCTTTACTCGCCTTGCTGGAGTACTGGATGTGGAAACAGTATCGCCCACTGGTGGAGTTCAGAGGTGAATACCCATGTAGAGACGATTCAGGTCCGGGGTCGGAATGTACCCAGCGGGTAGTGTCAGATATGTCCCTTGAGGCACAGACTTACCAAGTAGAACCTGGTAAATGGCTAAGCGTGCCATGTCCAGGGTTGGCTTCTCCAGCCCAGGAGGAGCTGTTGGTTTTCTGGGTTACCCCCAGGACTGTGGTGAATTCATCAACCAATGATCCAAGTGCCCACCTGATAGTTTTCCCCAATGGTACCCTTGAAATCCGAGGAGCCCTGATGGAGGATTCTGGTATGTATGGGTGCGTGGCAGGCCGCAGGAGCCACTATGACCCCAACAAGTCTCTGGAGGTCAATGTGGTGGTTGGAAACTTAGGTACTGCCTCCGTCAGTGGCTTGGCACATCGCAGTGGTGCCGAGCATTTCAACACAGCGTTCACCACCCTGGCTTCCTGTGTGGTCAGCATCATACTGGTGCTGCTCTACCTCTACCTCACTCCCTGTCGATGCAGGGAAAGCCGGGGTGGGGGATCGAGAGGGTGCGGCGGACGAGCCATCATCCTCTGTTCAGACCCCAGGGAGGTAGAGTCAGGAGAGCGACGGTCAAATGGAAAGAGGGTGGCTTTCTTAGAACCACAGGCAGATGACTCTGATATTGGTGGTCTAAAAACACCAGCAATGAACTTGGGTCATGTTACCACTGAGGGAATTCTCAAGAATGGAAGTAGGACAGTGGGACAGACCCTCACAGATGCCGCTCACATGGCGTAGCAAAAAAATTACCTTTTTTACATTCCGGTATTCTTACAGTCTGAACCCAAGTGTTTTTTTGTTTTTTTTCACTTGTTTCAGTACAAGATGAAAAAAATACATTTGATGTGAAGTAATGTACTGTGATTCTTGTGAAGTAGATATGCACTGTAGCTTTTGGGTGTTTGCTCTGAAGCAGAAAATGCAGTCCTTTTGTAGGCAGGATTTCAATTATGTCTCGACTGTAAGTGGTGTCTGTTGTTTTTTTTATATTATGAGTTCAAATGTAAATTTCACTGTTAACGCGGGAAATTGTTACTGCAAAGATCACAAAGATTATTTAAATGTGGGTGGTGTTTCAAATTGAGAGGAATATTCACACCTGAATTGATAAGCTGCTAGAGGCATTAGTGGTTGTTAGACAGTATATGCATGGTGAATACTGCCATCACAGTGACCCTTGTTATTTTTAACCATCTGTCTCTGTACTGTGGAGCATACCGTTTTCATTTGTGTGAAATTATCTGAACTTTGATGTTTTGCCAGATAAGATTGTGTCTGCTACACACCCTCTTTTTTTTAAAAATGATGTTAATTAAATATAACCCAGTGAAAGCAACCCTACAAACCCTTTTCCCCTTACCCATATCGTCTGTGAAGATTCTCAGTCATCCAGGTCCCGGTTATGTAAGGAAGGTCAAAATCAAGTGCAACTGGACCTGGCTGAAAACATTTTGCCTCCCATCCAAGAGGCTTCTTCAATTCAAATATCTTGGATGATTGGCGAAAATCTTCTGCCAAGTCCAGTTGCTGCCCTTGATTTGAACCTTTTTGGGTAGCTTACCCATATTGTATTGAGATTTCTACCCCCAGTACAATGAATGCCAATGGAATTTTCTTATGCTGTTGATAGCACTGAAAATTGCATTTAAAGCTGCATTGATCCACATTTGTTTTTTATTAACAATGGGTCAAATTGCTTTAATGTGAAAGGGGTCAAAGTGATGAACAAATTTTTAACACTATGGTTCTCCCCTGGAGCATGTTAGCATCTTTCTTTTTCTAGCTTGTGAAGAAAGTCAAACATCTAGTAGCTAAATACCCAGCTATCTTTCTCAGGGGTTGATAGAGTTACGTTGGGAGAAACCTGATTACAAATGAATGCCACTTATCTCCTGGATGTGGGGTAGGCAGTTCTTAAGAACCCACTGTACACTACCTGCCCAGCACCAAACAGCAGACTGACACAGTAGCTGGTGAACACATTGGAACATTTAGCAGCTACAGAGACAGATATTTCTATTTGGTAGAAAGCAAAACAGTACTAAAAGGAGAGTCAATATTGGACTTTCATTTACTAGGTGGCCAGAACGAGGGATGGGCAAAATGTATTTTACTTTTATTTAAGTGTATTAAAATAAACTTCAAAAAACAGCAGTTTTCATTATTACTTCATTATTTTTTTGTGCACAACTGATGAAAACTTAACATAGGCTGAAAGTTAACGATAACTGTGAGGGCTGCTACTCAGTATTTTACAGTATTTTTAAACTCCAAAATACAAAAGTCTAAAGAATTATGATACAAAATATGAAGCCATTTTCATTAACCCTATCAAATAAAAATGACAAAATCCTATTTTGTATTTTAAGTATGTATTTTAAATACATGCATCATAAATACTGCCCGTTCCTGATCTGAACTGTGACTCTAAATGAATGCTAATGTTTCTCTGTGTCTGCTGGATGTGTAAATAGGCAATAGTTTGCTTAGATTGTAAAGCATTTTAACTTTATTAAGTGATAATATGTCAGTACTGTTACTTACAACTTGTTTCTAAACCCCAAATGGTTAAATATCTGTTAACACTGCTTTCAAAAAAATGCATTGTCTGGCTAAACACATAATCCACAGACCTTACTGTGAACAGTTTTATTTGGACTTTATTCTATTAAAGTGAATAGTCCTTGTAAAAACTGTTGATGGTACGTTTGGTGGATTATAGGATTATTATCAGGAAGATGTGTTGCTGAATTTCTTAAATGCCATTTTTAAATGCAAAAACTAAATGACACCACTTACGAAATTCAGTTGGCATTTATTGTAATGGGGTGAAGGCAAATAAAACTTTGATCAGGGCTAGGGACCACTACAGGTAAGGGAGAAAATATGCTTTTTCATAATTTAATTTGATGGATAAGTCTAAGATGATATTAGAATTTTTTTTTTCTTTTATTTCTTTTTTTTTTTTTTTTTACAAATGTAAGAATTAAAATGAGGTAGGAGGTATTCATGTGGCAGCGGCTTTATCCTGTATAACTGCTGTAATTTGAGCGCAATATTTGTTAACAGAGAAAATCCATGGTTCTCTGAAGGGGTGTCAGAGTTCAGGACTGGTCCAGATCCTTTGGAGCTGATTTGGATTGACACTGCAGGCTGGACACTTGTCAACCTGATTCCTGTTCCTCCTGTTGAAAATGGACTTCCCTGCTCACCCTCCACCTTGTTACAACAACCCACAGCTTTACAAACAGCAGATTCACGGAGGAATTGATCCTTATCAGTTCAGACAGGAGGGGAGTTTGGGCTCGCGGTGAAGCCCCAGTCAGCCAAGGTTAGTGTCACACAAATTAGAAGGTTTGCCAGCTAGCCCCAAGCCCACCGTGACCCAGATTCCTCTGTCCTCCCTTTGTGTGATTTTTATAGGTATGAGGAATTGGTTCCAAGGTGCCAAGAGGCTTGTTAAAGTTTCCTTGGCTGTATAAATCCAGGCTACCACTGTCTGAATATTAACTTTTTATATAAATACTTTCTTTCTGTTCTATTAGACATAGGACAAATTTCTAAGTAGAGCAGTCAAGGTAAGTCTTTGTCAGGACTTCATGAGCTGCTATTTTTAGGTATGAAATAAAATGTTTTTAGAGGATGAGTGTGTTCTTTTATCCCTTAGTAATACTTATATCTGACATGTTTAGTATCTGTTTTCATCATGTTTGGTTCCTCTATGTGTGTCCTGGTCAAATCTTTTTTGGACCAAAAAATGAAAAGAGGCTGTTTGGGTGAAAAATGAAAAGTAGTGTTACATCAGAAGGATTTAAGGATGACAGATAACCTCTTAGTGAGTCAACAAATCGCATTTTCAAAAATCCTCTTACAAGCCTTTTCACTGGCTAGTGCAAAAAAGCAAAACCCTTTTAAAAAACATTTTTTTTGCGCACTAGTTGCTCAGTACTTTTCCAAGTGGGAAGACATCTGATGCCAACGTACACTAATTAAAGAGTATTGTAATGGCAGTGAGGACAAGAGGAGCCTTCATGCTTCACGGGCAACTAGCCAATGGCAGGTGTTGAATAGAGGCAGGTAGTGATGGATCCCATTGGGACTTATTTTGCCGTTCACCATGACTAGGTGGTTTTCACACGTCAGTACAGTGATACTGGAGAGTGTTGCAGGTGTTGTTAGTAGAGAAACCGAGCAACTCATTTCCCCATTCCAGTTAACAGCTAGCAGTTAAGTGGTCACTTAAGGTCACTGAATGATATAATTTTAATGATGATAATGGCCGCAATAATTTATATTATTATCTGTAGAAAACATAGCACTCATGTTAGTAATGCTATTTAAAGTGTCAGTAGTAGCATCAGGATTATCTCAGATTGGCCTCGAATACAACACATTTATGACAGGAATCCTTTTTCTGAAGGTGTAAGTTAAAATATGAGGGCATGGGACAGGCAGGGAGAGTTTAGGAGTCGGGGTCGGATCGAACAGAACCAGTTTGTAAGACATGTCAGATATCAAATGTTTGTGTGTGCATCAAGTGTTTATAGTTATTCCGAATGGCCACACTTGCAGGTGGCTTGAAAAGTTGTTGGATGCGATGCCAATGATGATTATAAATGTAGGGAAAGGAGTTTCCGAATCTATCCGGGAAGCACTGGAGTATACTGGCAGCTTCATGAAATCGGCTATTGAGTTGCGTTATTGGAACTGATTGAAAAGGATGCAGTGTTTGAGCTTGACATTTTTAATTTTAATTGTCTCTTGGGAGTCACCCAACTTTGCGGAAGTGCAATAATTAAGTGGATGGAGTATCCCTCTTCATTTATTTAAATCCTTTTTTTAAGCATGTATTTGCACGTTTATTTTTATGTATGTATGTACGTGTATATATGTATGCATCTACTGTATATATGTGTGCATGGGTGTGTATTTCTGTAATAAAGTGAATTCAAATAAGCATACATGACATGACATTCTATCCAGTTAATATATAAAATCAGTAAACATGGGGATTATATGAGCAGTAAATACCGAATTTTCTCCATATAAGGCGTGCTTGAATAAAGAGGGCCTTAAGGACACACACAGTCTGAAGCTGAGGTTTTGGGGGGGTCTTTGCACTGGTTCATAGTGAAATAGCTTATGTGTGGAGTGATGTTAAATTCTATCTAGTATATTATTTTTGTAGCTGTTTTTGTAGTTTAGTAGTAGCATACCGGTAGAAATATTTGTTGTAGGAATGGCTGTAGCACTAGTGGGTCTACTAATAGAACGAGAAGAGTAGTAGCAATTATAACAGTTTATAGAATTCTAGTTAAGTTGATATAATGTTAGAAGTTGTAAAATTCTCCTGAAACCTGATTTAATGGACAAATATAATCCAATACCACAGAGGCGTTTAATCTCCTCTGTGCCCAATATAAAGGTAGTAATTTCCTGACTATCCATAATTCAAATGCTTGGGGTAATGGATGTGTGGGTTGCAGCTGAAATAAGAACCTTAATGTGAACACATTCAAGACAATGGAACCATTTAGCAAATTGTTTAATTAACATGATTCTATTAACGTTGGCCTCTAAACTCCACGGTCCATCCACTATGTTCTGACAGCTGGACCCAAAACTGGGTAGTGTAAAAAGACATAAGTTAGTGGAGAAGTATTACTGTGATCTTTCCAAAATACTAGTGAGCATGCCTCCCGCAGACCTATTGTTTCATAAGGAGAAGAAGGTAACTAATACCTTCAGTCTTCAGTCTTTTGTCTATTGTATTAGCTTATTATCTTCTTGAAACTAAAACTCAAATTGCAGCAGATACTGTAAAAATTATGTCAAATATTCTTACAACATGCACGAAAAATGAATGCCATTTGATGGAAACTTTCAGTATTTACAGGACATTACAGTACTGTAATGCAGTTATACACTTCATTTCAATTTAATTTTCCATTCAGGAGGAAAAGGGAGGAAGAGGAAAAACTCTTCACTTCACTCACAGCCCAATGCAAGTTCCACATAGAGATGTAAAATGATAGTTACAGTAGTGGAAATAATACAAATATCAATAAATATATTAGTAATCATAATGATAAATAATAACAAAACTACAAATAATTATTGTAGCAGTGGTTGTTGAGAAGGACTAGGGACAGTAGCGAGTTGGCAAACATAGATCCAGACTCTACAACTCCGGAGGCAGAAATCCCTGCAGAAAGCGACAGAAGGAGAGAGAGGAGAGAGAGACGAGAAAGCAGAAATCTACAGGAGAGGGATGTGTACACATTTGGAACATGTGCAACCCCGGTGGGATTTGAACCTATAACGCTGGTAGCACGTGTGCCATACCTTACACATGCTCTACACTGCAACAATGTAATGAGAGTAATGCTGGTGACATGCATTAAATAATATCCATAAAAATAGCAAGATTTGTATTTGCACACGTTTCATTTTCCTAACAAATAAATCCATTTGGAGGAACTGATAACATAAAAAAATTCAACAGATAAATAATTGAAACAAGGAGGTTTATGAGAGGTAAATGGCATACCTAGTTTCTTATGGACGTCAGGCTCTGCAGAGCTTGTATAATAATTACTTGGTGCAGCACCTCTCCAGATTAGGGGGATCTGTGTTTTTACAATTCCTGTTTACTTTCTGAAACTGACAAACTGACATTCACTCCTACTACACGCCGTCATTGGCTAGCTTTTCATGTTTATGAAGTGTACCACCATGAATGTCTTTCAGGTGAAACTGTATTTAAACAATTTTACAATCTCCCCCCTCCCAGTCTCACTCTACCGTGCAGCTAAGAACGTAGTGATTTCGGATGACATCAGATGACACGATGTACAAACCAGTTCTTTTGAAGAATAACCCGGCCCTTAGAGATAGACTCTTATTGTAATATTTTCTAGTTTAAAAATTTGATGATAGTTATACCTTTAACAAACATATTTTTTGATTTAGATGACTTAGATGGCATACTGTTTGGTATTTTCAAGTCGTATATATTGCTGTGCCGATCTCTTGTATTGTATTTCTTTATGTAGTGCTGACATGGGTGCTACATACACAGCTGAAATGGTGTCAGAGATGTATGGAAACAGAGATGAGCTGGACTGAAGAGAACCAAGAGAATCACAAAATAATCACAGTTAGCAAACTAAACAGCACTGGGTGGTGAAATTAATAAAACAACCTTGTGTATAACATTGTAATATGACTGTATTAATACATTATTATAGCAGAATTTGCACCACACTATACAACAATAAGTGATTGTGTGGTGTTTCATCAACTAATATGCTTTAGTTTAGGGAGTGTATCAGCGAGAGTGGAGGAGGCAGACAGAGGAGGGAATGTGATTCAGTGCTGAGAGAGTGATGTGAGCTTTTTGTTGAAGGGGTGAGTGTTCAGCCCACAGTAAGATAGGGAGGAATTGTAATGTTATGACTGTAGATTAGAGCCAGACAAACCTGATGTTGTAGATACACATGTAGGGTAAGCTTGGCTAAAAGCTAGGCCACAAAAGGGAGGAGTTGGAACTAGGTGGCGTGATGATGAGCTCATGTCACACTTCGTAATATGTGTAATAGCCAATTCTAAAATTTACAGATTGTACTTGGTGTCATTTTGAAGCTGTGTGCAGCAGGCAGTGACTTCACTGGGATTCACTGCATACACAGCACATTAGCAATGAAATTGCTCTTAAGAATGAGTTGAAGGAACAAACAGAAAACGGTACCCACCCTGCCACTTCTGAAAGCTTAAAATGATGCCTTTTATATGTGGAACTTTTAACTCCTAAAATGAAGGACTGCAGATTGATTTTTAAACCTGGCATTTCATTGATAATTTGAGGACCTCACACAGAAAGCCCAGTTCTATGTGTGTTTTCCAATAATCAAGCTAATATGAACCTATCATTAATTTCGTCAGTGAGATAATTTGCTATTAAATGCTAATGACAGCAGCGTAATGAAGTATGGAAAGGAACTTTAGCACAGGAAGTTAGCAAGAACACAATTAATTCAGGTTCATTTCAGTCCAGGCTACTTGGTTTTGACCACTGCAGGTACCTTCCCCCCATAATTCACCATGTCTGGGAAAGCGAAGTGTTATTGCAGGAGATTGCATGGCAATGTTTGTCCAAGTGACGGATGGTGTCAATGTCAAATTTATACCAAAACACTATCTAGGCCAAGCAGAAGTGTCTGGTTGTTCAGCAGTGAAAAGAAAAGGCCAAATGTATATGCTTGCATACTACCACCTGTCAATGTACAAAAACAGAAATGCAATCAGTTGCTCTATATTTTCATGATCCAAAACTTTTGGTTAGTTATAGCTATTTCATTACTCCCACTTAAACTTCAGACACAGCTTTCATTTCCAGTCAACTCCAGTCAACTGAGCAGATGTTGATAACTAAGATGTCTTGTCCTTGAGCAAGATGCTGAATAGAGTTTGTTTTAAAGTTCTTCTATTTACTTCAGGGACTTATTGAAATTATTGAAAAAAGCTGAAGAAATATTTAAGGGTTCAAGTAATACATTTACATTTACATAACACATTTACTCTTATTATTGTGTATGAGGGCAATTTTCGATACTTTTGTTTGTCTTTTATAAAGTAAGGATTATTCTTTACGTTGTAAGCAGTTTAAGTGTATAAATTCTTTTGACATTGAAAAAACAACTAAACCTGCGTTAAAGCTACACATCAATATTTTTACATCAACAATGGGATAAATGGGCATGTTAGCATTTTCCAGCTCAGTGTTTTGGCTTTTCTACCTCACAATTTACTGTTTTGGTTCCCTGTAATTGTAGTTATTAGCATCTTTTTCAGCCGCAGGCACCTGCTTTCAGTGAAAAAGCTTTTATTAACCCGCTGAATGCTACCTGCCCAGCACCAGATAGTAGACAAAGTTAATGACTAGCTGGATAGATAGTGGAGCATTTAGCAGCTATTTCTCTCAGGAGTTGGTAGAGATCAAAACGGAGCTAAGACTGTAGTCAATTTTGTAATTGTAAATTGTAGTCAATTTTGGACATTCAGCAAGGGACCTCCAACACCACTACAAATGAATGCTAAGGTTGCTCCATGTCTGCAGGATGTGTAGCAGCCTGTCCTCACCAGAAAATAGTCATAGGTCAATTATGCAACAACTTTTTTTGTTAGGCAGTGAACTCTAGTGGCTGTCTGAAATTAGCAGACAAGTCTGTTTAAGGAGGTGGTGGGCGTGGATGGGTGTGCCAAGTAAACTTTCAAGTAGGACAAAGTTCCAGTTACAAGTGAAAGAAAGTCAGAGTTGACTTATTTCAATTTAAGTCAGTTAAAAGTAAAGTTTCATGGGTTAAGTCACATGACTTACATTACTTACTTACTAACTTATTTTAACCCAAAACAAGAATTTTTCTAAAACTAACCAAGACGTTTTGTTGCTTAAACCTAACCAAAAACATGTTAATTCCAAACAGGAAATGTTAAATGCATCACTTCCTATAAAAACATGATTTTATATTGAAGTAATATTATTATTATTATTATTATAATACTGCTCTCTTCTACATTGGTGGTCAGTGGTGGTTCCAACCACTCACTTATTTTCATGTAATACGGAATGTAAAAAAGCCACATATAGCAGCCACAGCATCCAACCCCCTCTGTCACTGTGATGAGAGAGTAGAGCCTTAATACCAAAGAGAC
Source organism: Micropterus dolomieu (assembly GCF_021292245.1). Taxonomy (NCBI): domain Eukaryota; kingdom Metazoa; phylum Chordata; class Actinopteri; order Centrarchiformes; family Centrarchidae; genus Micropterus; species Micropterus dolomieu. Next base: position 5,743,628 of record NC_060165.1, on the reverse strand, counting down.
AAATGGAAGAAATATGCCGGCCACAGATACCGCAGCTGAAGCTGACCCAGATTCCATGGGAAAGAAGGTGAAAGGAGAGTGTTATCTGCAAAGTAATTTCCTCTGTGTCTGAGGCAGGCGATGACAGCTTTGGCCTTAAAATTGTCTGATCAAATATTTCAGCGCGGATGTAGGGTCACAGTCTGGGCAGGATGTGAGCTGCTACCCCTGTCCTCAACATGTTATTGTGCACACACTGGGAATGTGTGTGCACAATAAAATGTGTGTGTGTATTACCAAAATTAGGACAGCTTAATGTCCTCACAAATCTAGAGTAAATGAGATAAGGTCTTTTGAAGGACTTTTCCATTGTTTCTATTCAAAGTGAGGAGTTGATTTAGTATTCGGATTAAGCACAGTTTAAAAGGTTAAGACAAAGAGGTCTAGGTTTCGTGGGAATGTTTAAATGGTTATAATCCATATATTTATTTCCAATGGATGAAATGACTTCTAGCAGTGAAGTGTAGTGAAGAACCTACAGATTTGTGTATGAGCGTCTTTTAGCTCATTGTTTTACAGCCTGCAAATGAACTGTTTTGGTTCATAGTAATGTTTTGGCTGCAGCAGGCAGCTGCTTTCAGTGACAAAGCATAAAAACTGACCACAAGCAAAAGGCATACAGAATCAGTAGACAAAGTTAGCGACCCCAAGTGGCTAATTTAAAATTTTTTTTTTTTTTTTTTTTTAGAAAAAACTTAATGCAGGTTGAAAGTTGAATTGTAATTTTAATTCTCCTCACTCAAATATAAACTATAAGCAAAGTGTGTAGCGTCTAAGCTTTAAACATCCAAGTAGGTGTTTCCCATGGATGGCAGTGGCTGAGATTTGAACTTCTGTGGTGCGCTACGGACTGGTACACTTCATAATGTATATCCTAAAATGTTCATACCTCATTTTCAACTATTCCACATTGCATTGATTATATACAGTTTAAGTATCTGTCCGTTTTCATGTTTTTCCAATACCTTCTGAATCATCAGTAGTTCTCACATACTCAGTGTTGTATTCGTCCCGCATTATACAAAGGAAGGGGGTCTATCTAGTACTCAAAGTAACATAGGAATCAAAGAGTGACGCGGGGGCCTTAATGATGGAAAGGACTAAGCAGCAGCTAACAATGTTAACCACCCAAGGGGTTAATGGCCTGTGTGGCTGTTGAAATTGAAGTGACCAATCAGGGCAAGGCAGACAATCAAAATTGGCGGGAAACACACAAACACAGGAAGAGAATTCGACACAGGAGAGGAGACGTGAGAATCACAAAATAAAACAGGAAACATTGAATAAAATGAGACTGAGAATAACATGAGCTAGGGGGCAGAGTGGAACATGAAGCACTACAGGAGCAATTACAACGGGTGTGGCTGCCTATCCTCTTAAATCATGAAAGGGAAACGTGTGCAAGTCTATCAGCTGCATGAAGAAGAATAAAATTGTCCATTCTAGTGGAAGCACAATGCTGATTAAGCCTCTCACACAGAGTCTGGGGATGTGTCACACTGATGAATGAATTAGAAAGTTTTAGTTTTGCTCTAATTTTGGCCTTTGAAGAGAGTATTAAATCTGATCATTCTAAAACAAAGACTGGGGCTGCTTCTGTAAGTTGTAAAGGCAACCTACTCAGCCAGGTACATGGGGTCACAAATATGGGAGAAAATGAATGGCTAAAGTAATTTAGACTAACAGCTAACACAGCTGAATGGCACTGGACAGTGGACACTAGAGTGGTATTAATCCCAGCTGATGAAACTAAAGACTTTATTAAACCTGCATTTATTGATTTTTTTGACACTTCATGGCAGTGCATTTTGTAGATTTTGTAGGTAGATTTTGTAACTTTACTCTTATTAGACTATTTTCTCATAATAATACAACTTTTCTTCCTTAAAAATATATTACCCCTTTGTTATTGAAATGTCGGAGAACACAGATATTTGGGATCGATTCTAAATGTGCAGAAAGTTTTGAACATGAGCAGTAAACTTTCTGAAAGACTGGAGCTATTAAAGTGCAGGGGTTTCTAAATGAATCAAAATCAGTTCATTTATTATTGAGGTGAACAAGCACGTTTAAAGACGTTGCTTCAGTCAGTCATGCCTACGTGTGCTGACTCAGCAGGGAGAATATTAAATGAGAAAAGTTGAGAACAGGAGAATCCATATTTGGAAGCAACACAGGAAAGCCTGAAAGCCTTGGCTAAACCCCCAGTGTTGATGTACAGTGTGAGATGTATATCCTAACAGTCCTGAGGAGAACGACATAGAATCCCTGGGGGTATGTAACCTCATAGAAACACCTTTCACACTACACAAAGAAATCTGATGCATTGTTTATACAACATTTAGTGTAGCTTTAAATGTAAATTAAATACACAAATGTGATGAAACTAAGTTAAATGTAAATAAAATCATGTTTCTCAATTTGCTGCAATATGGCAACCAGATAAAGAGGCCAAAATGGCAACATGAGGTACTTGAATATTTTCAACTTCAGTACACAGAAATCCTATCATAGCGGTGAGAAAAGATATTGAGCTAGGCTTTCTTATCTTGGTTGCTTCACAATGTTGACGTGTCCCTTCCAGTCACCGCAATTTCCTTTAATACAAACAATATGGGTGATGAGATCTTCTATGTTGCAGAACATCTTAGTGGTGGATGCTGATAAGATCATTATTACTTTATAATAGCTGAAGAGTTTTAAACACAGGAAACAATAATGAACCTGCTGTGATATTTCTCTTTTTATGAGAGAAACTTCAAATCAAATTAGGTTTTCTGTGGTCGCTTTATCATAAAACACGTTTAGTGCAAGTCAGAGCTATTAAGATTTGTGTTCAGAAAGGCAACAAGGCAGTTCAACTGAAAAATTGTACTTGCCCACTTGTGGAAAACTGGAAAAAGAAACAAATCAAACAAAGAACAAACCTCGCAATAGCTGATCCTCATCAACATCTACACCAACGTCAAACAGGAAGAAACCGAAATGTAGTTTATTGATGTCATAAAACTAATGTCATGCTTTTTATACAAAATATACAGCAATAAGATGAGCGGTGTGTCCATTCCATGCTCCATACTCACCGTTCTGCCACGCCTCAGTTCAACTACACTGATTTCACAAAGTGCTGAGCTGCCAAAATACGGGATATGAGAAAATGTCAGATATTATCCTCTGACAGCCTTACGTAACTCCTGAGCGTGTGTCAGGGATAATCCTCTTAGAGAGGAGAAGAGTCGCCTTAATAGGAAACAAAACACAGTTTGCCTCCTCTGTCCCCTGCTTTTAATAATCAAAATGGACTTTGTGCGAAGGCCACCTCACCAGAGTAATCCATGCTGGAGGACAAGCCTCTGCTCTCTAATGTATTACTACTTGTAGGTTCAAATGAACAGATAGTGATCGACATTGGATAAACAGATGTGTTTGGGTATTAAAATGCATCTGCAGGGATGTCCAACACAAAGCTAATACCAGTGGCATTGTGTTGTCAAACAAAATGAGGTAAGGTGAGGCAAATTCGTTCACACAATGAAATATTACACAGGCTGATATTTAAAAGCATCTTTGATTTGTCTTGCTTTCCAGTGGATTAGCTCATAAAATTGCATAGTCGTGAAGGCAGTGGTGTGTTTCATCGTAAATTACAGAGTGATAAGGATGATTGTAAAAGCCCACTTATCTGCACTGAGAGGGATAACAAGCTGGTTAGCCACGAGGCCAGCTGCACAGGGTGCAATCTTTGTTTTATTCAGACAAACATGTGTGAAGGTTTAACACAGTCAACACAACACATTACTAAAAGAAAGTGATGTAAATTTGGAAATAGTTTAGTTTAATTCAACAATATACAGTATGTTCAGAATAGATATATGTTGCTCAATTACTGAATTCACTCAAACATTTAAAAAAAAACTGCCGTTTGTATTATTCTATAATTATAAAATGATTTTAAGTGATATTTAAAGTGATATTATTATTAATATTATTATCATTAATAATACGATAATGAGAAGTATGTCAATAAATCTATGTTAAATTCACCTACTGCTGAAGTGTAACTAAGCACTCTGACCCCCTCTGGCGGTGTGAAAGAGAATTACTGGTTTGGGTCATCAACCCTCATCTTTTACCCAGGGCCGAAACTACTGCTGATGACACTGAGGTCATGTCCCTAGTATAAATAAATAAAAAATATGAAACATGTCTCGTCAAACTTACATTAGGGGCAAATAATGACCACAGAATCTCGATAACCTGTTTTTATCTAGACTTTAAATATTGTGAATTTAAATAAAAAGAAATCTGCCATATATCAGTGCAACATTACTCTCAGGAAAAGAAGACAAAACATATTATTGTTTCGAAATTATCATGATATGGAAAACACACTCACACCTATCTGAGGAATATTTAAAGGTACAATGTGTAATTGTTGAGACCACTCTCCAGCTGTTTAATTCATACTCCAAAAACATACGGGGCAACTCATCACATATTAGGTCATATATAACAACAATAATATAAGCTTTAGTTTATAAATATATAAAATACATGAAAAAACTAAAACATAGTTAATATGATTTCTTTTGTATTTAATATTTATCCTAACCAGAAAGCAGTACAGATATTAAGGTTTCCTAGATTAGTTTTCCATTGTAATTTCCAAGAAGTATCCTGATCTGCTGTGTGCTAAAATATTCTCTATGTTACACAAGCAATTAGTTGGAATTCATTAATTGGAAGTGTGCCAATCGAACACTTTGTCTATTTCCCTATAATGACAACAAAATTATGTAATTCTTCTGAAGGAAACATACTGGAAAAAGACAAACCCATAAAATAAAAAGTTACCATTTCAGTTACTGTACATTTTCCTCATTCCTTCCTTCTTTGGGCTGTGTGTTTTTTTTATCTGACAGAAATGCCCAAAATGACCAGACTCCTGTTTGTCTGTAAGAAGGTTGGCAGGGTTGTTCCTAAATACCACCTCCACTTGACTCCATAAACTTGTTGACGATGCTAAAAAAAGACACACAAAGTCAAGTCAAATGTATTTACAATAATTAATGTTTATTACTGCATTTCCAATTTAAGCCTAGAGTGTACCAGATCTATAATTAACTTTAATAGGTGGGATTACTGAGCAAGCAAGCCCACCTATGTTCTTCTCTGTTTCTCTTTATTGCTGCAATCCCGTCTATAGTCTCCTTGGTTTGTCTTTATTATCCTTATTCTTCCTTGTTCAGACTGTTCAACTTGAAAATATTCAGCTCATTGAGGATCACAATCACTTTTGGTGTTTGTATCATTCATGCTTTTCTCCAATTCAAATGATTCGGCAGAATGTTCAGGATCAGAGTGGATGATTTGACGCAGAGGGCTGTTACTCTCTTCTTAAAAATTTCTCTTCAAATTATTCCCACAGTTTTCACTCTTCATGAATTATTCTTTCATCAAAACATTGAGAAATTCTTTCAAACAACGTAACTACACTGAACTCTCTATGTACTTCTCTATGTACACAAAAGGCCTATTTCTCTCAAATATTGTTCACAAATCTGTCAAAATCTGTGTTAGTGAGCACTTCTCCTTTGCCGAGATAATCCATCCACCTCACAGGTGTGGCATATCAAGATGCTGATCAGACAGCATGGGTATTGTGCAGATGTGCCTTAGGCTGGCCACAATAAAATGTGCAGTTCCATCACACAGCACAATGTCACAGATGTTGCAAGTTTTGAGGGAGCGAGCAGTTGGCATTGCTGACTGCAGGAATGTCCACCAGAGCTGTTGCCCGTGAACTGAATGTTCCTTTCTCTACCATAAGCGGTCTCCAAAGGCGGTTCAGAGAATTTGGCAGAACATCCAACCAGCTTCACAACCGCAGACCACGTGTAACCTCACCAGCCCAGGACCTCCACATCCAGCATCTTCACCTCCAAGATCGTCTGAGACCAGCCACCCAGGCAGGTGCTGCAACAATCGGTTTGCATAACCAAAGAAGTTCTGCACAAACTGTCAGGAACCGTCTCAGGGAAGCTCATCTGCATGCTCGTCGTCCTCATTGGGGTTTCGACCTGACTGCAACTTCGAACAGCCATTGAAGAGGAGTGGACCAACATTCCACAGGCCACAATCAACAACCTGATCAACTCTATGCAAAGGAGATGTGTTGCACTGCGTGAGGCAAATAGTGGTCACACCAGGTACTGACTGTTTTCTGCGCCCCCGGATCCCCCCAATACAGTGGAACTGCACATTCCACACACCTGTGCAATACCCACGCTGTCTGATCAGCATCTTGATATGCCTCACCTGTGAGGTGGATGGATTATCTCGGCAAAGGAGAAGTGCTCACTAACACAGATTTTGACAGATTTGTGAACAATAGGCCTTTTGTGTACATAGAGAAAGTCTTAGATCTTTGAGTTCAGCTCATGATGAATGGGGGCAAAAAGAAAAGCGTTCAGTTTTTTGTTAAGTGTATCTGGGCAAACAGACTTTTACATTTTGATGAGCAATGAACCTCAAAGTGAGTGCCACCAGATTGCCCCATTGACTCCAATGTTAACTCAGATAAAAAAATGTCAGGAGCAAAACAGAAACAGGGACTTTTTTTTAAATTTGCTGTATTTCCCACTTTTCTGACACCATGATAACATATTTTACAGAAAACCAGTCAGCAGAGTCCACTCTCTCTCTCATGATGTAAAAATCATGAATACCACTTTGTGCCTGTCAGCTTAATCTCTACGACCCAGTAAGATCAAAACAGGTCTTACATACAAACATTTGAAACTTTTCAACTGCTATTTTTACTACTTCCATTACTTCCTCTCATGTAAGTGACCAATATGACCTAGGAGTGCCTCAGCCGTTAACAGCAGTTGGTGGATTCTTAAGTGACGTGAAACACACACACACACACACAAGCCAGTCGTGTCCTTTCAAACAAGGAACTCATTTTACAAACTCACACATATATGTCCAGATATACAGGAGACTGTAGACATGCATGCATACATGTTTAAATGTATAAAAAACAATTGACTTGACATTTGTGTGAAACTGCTGCTACATACTGTATCTCACAGAAGGCTTTAAGGCAGCAACAAACAGAAATAACACACACACACACAAACAAGCAACTGAACTCCTAATACACGGCAGCTCATTTCAGTGCTTGTAGGGCTCAGACCTCAGCTGGTAGTTCACCCTTATTCCGACTGAGACACTTGAATGACACCTCAGCTCCTTCGCTGTACACTTAAGCTCATTTAAGTCCTTATACTAGCTGTGCATAAAGCGATGCAGTCCAGCTTCCAGCTTTTCAAGCAATGCAGTTTAGCCCCCAGCTACACATGGAGCAATACAGCTCAGCCTCAGCTTTTCAGCAGCCAGCAATCCCACCACAATATCTACAGAAATTGCATTCTCTAGTTTTTATTGCACTACAGTTTAGCAGAGCAGATGGCCTGACATTCATTTAAATATGCTTATTTACAACAAAGAAAATGTGAACTCCTCAAACAAGAAGAAATGTAAACAGGGTTTGTCATTCAGTAAGTTTGGGAGAGTAATCTCTCTCAACTAAGACAAGAAATCTGTAAAAGTTTAGTCTTGCTTGAAATCTACATTCAGGATCTGAAGACATACGCTGCTGTGAGTCCAACGTGGTAGAAACTATCTGCAGAAGAAAAAGGTAGCAAAATCCTCTAGCAAATATTCAAGAGGACATATCCGTTATGTCTGTCGACACATGGGCTCTGTGGTCACTGCGGCTCTGCTGGGTGCAGTTCATCAATTGTCCACCATGAGGCGCTGGTCTGACATGGCAAGAGGAAGGTATGAGGGTCCAGTATCATGCAGGAAACCCAGCACTCCTTTCCTTCCTCCACTGTGCAGTGAAAACCAAACACCAGCTGATAACCTGGGAATAAGAGAATCTATATGGTAAAGCCTGTTAACAGTGGGAAACATACAGTGTTATGCTGAAAATAGTTTCTCTTTCTACACAGCTAAGATCTGGCGATGCAGCAACCCTGATATGCACAACTCTGTAACCTCATCTGTTTTAAATCGTTGTTAACAATTGTAGCATAGCTGTGCTTTGTTATACAATTTAAAATTCCTTTATTTAACACATTTCAACTATCTCAGTTAAAATAGTTAAAACAGAATGCAGAACTACTATTTAATTGATTCCAAATAACCTGGTCCAGATCTATACACTTATACAGTCTTAATTGACCATTAGCTTAGTTACTAGCTGCTACATCTGTTTACAATGAGAACCCTGACAGATTTAACACAGATTTTACACAAATTTGTGGTAATATTTTGAAAGTACTGTTCATTGATTTCAGGCAGAGGTTAACAAAAGCAGATTTTGTTGGCTGGACTGTGGTGAGTGGAGTATAGCGAATTAAGCTAATGTTATCACCATGAATTGGTTGAAAACGCTGTCTCCGACTGACTATTTGATGTTCCCAGCTAGAATCTTAAATTTGCACTTGATAGCTACATAGATAGCGACATTCATGATACTGAGCATGTCCCAAGAAAAGAAATCAGTGAGTCATGTAGATGGATTCAGCACCAAATAAACTGCATTGTTCTTGTATTACTGTAAAAATAGTCAGCCCTAATAAGACTTAAAACAAATGAGAACAGTCCTTTATTTCAATCTAAAATAACCCTGTTTAGTTTCATAGTTTGCTCATTCATATTTTTAAACAGTACTTTTTCATTTTTAATGTTACAAGAGAAAGGGCTTTGAGTGAGGATTAATTGAGGTGTTTGGCAAATATAACAAGCCTACCTTTGGTAAGAGTGGCTGGGGTTTCTGGAGTGTAACTACCCCAAATCCAATAAAGAGGAGGACAGAAATGCTAACGTTAGCCTAAACTCTGATAGCATCCAGGACTGGTTTTCACACAGTGGGGAAATACTACAAAGTAGATGTACTAGTCGTGAACTGGGCTATAACCCCTATAACCCCCAACCCGTACTAATGTAGTTAGATAATGGTGTTCAACTAGTTAGCTAGACATGCTAATGACTGCAGCTTACATTAGAGCAGATAAACACACAGTTGAATTGATTCCTCACACTTTTGATTTAATTTTTTGGCCAGAAAGAAGTGCATCATCGTCCAAACTCTTTAAATGGCTCCCACTGCTCTCACTGCAGCTTAATGCACACCACTTCAACATTACTAATTGAAAAGGTTGACGGGCCTGCCATGCCTAGTTATAGTTGAGAGCTATGTTTGGGCAGTCCTCGTTCATTCCAAAAAACAAAACCCCGACACAAGATATAAACAGAGCTGAATAAACAAGTACAAGCTGTTTCTGAATCTCTTGCTGTACCAATTGGTGCATTCAGGGCCATTCCTTGTGATGGGCCCTGTCTTTCTTGTTCTTCTCGTTTTTCTCCTTTTGCAGTCTCTCCAACTCTGCCTCATACATCATCTCCTGGATCAGGTATTTCTCCCTGCGCATTCTGTCCCGCAGGTCCTTGGGAAGGTCGGGGATCAAGTATGCGATCAGGGTCTTGATGGCAAAGACCATATGCTGCAAAAACAGGGTAAGTCATCAATGCCAGAACTATGCCTTTACAATAAAACCAAACCTTGAGATTCATAGAAACTTCGTTTGTCAACTAGCTTTAAAAGGAAGTCTGATTTGTTTAAACATAGTTTGACATCTATTGTGCAATTAAATCTTTTGAAATGATCGATGAAAGGGGAAATGCCTTTTTGTTGTTGTACTGTGTCCCTAATTGTACTGTGTCCCTAACAGTAATGTCACATTAAAAATAAAAATACACACACAAAATATCACAATTTGTATTGAGTGTCAGAATATGAAAATGTGTTTTTTTTTTGTAGTCAACTGGCCCGTTTGAACAGTCTAGGACAGCTGCAGCAAGGTGTTAGTAGCTTTATAATGGAGCAAATTATTTGTCAGAATCAATATTACAGAAATAATAATAAAATAATGTTAGGCTTTAAAATACCATAACAGCAGCACATAATCATGTTGGTAAGGGAGAAGTACAGGATGACACTGGTTATATAATTAAAGTACAATGCAGGACAGTGATGACACTGGGTCTGTTATCCTGGGAGGTCATAAATAAAGCCTGGTGTAGGCCTCAGTCCAGTTACGAGGTACAATATACAAGGTTAATAATACCTTAACCTGCAATTATTGATGAAATGATTTTATAAAGCTGATATGACCAAGATGTTAGCAAACAGTTGCTTAATTATACATCTACTGTGGCAGACCTCGAGCAACTTTGTCATTCATTCGGAGTCGTGTTTCAGCCCAAGTTCACACTCCTTTCAGCTATGTTTTCCACCAACTCCTGAGGGAAATATCTGGCTTTTAGCTGCTAAATGCTCCATTAGCTAGTCGCTAACATTGTCTGTCCCTTGTTTAATGCTTGTAGGCAGGTAGTGCACAGGTAGTGGGTTTAGCAGAGCTTTTTCACTGACACAGCAGCTGGAGACAAAGTGGACGAGAGCGGTGACAGTGAACCAAAATGGTGAACTTGCAGGCTGGACAACCATGAAACAATGAACTGAAAGATACTAAAACACTGTGTAGAGATCAAGGGAACTGCAGAGAGTAGTGCTTTTCTGTGGGTTTAACATTACACATAGCCATTTAATTCATTGTTTTACTGCATGGTGATGGCGCAGTGGATACGAGGCATGCCTTTGATGTGAGAGACCCGGGTTCAACTCCCTACTGCAATACATCCACCAACGTATCCCTGGGCAAGACACAAAACTGCTAGGCTTTAATTGTTTTAAGGTGTAGACGAAGCTAAACAAGATTAGTTTGAACCACCTTAAGTGGTGGTGTAAGTCCTTGTTAGTGGCAGTGTATGTACACAGCACTAGACTGAGGCTGCTTATGAAAGATGGAACAAGTACAGAAATCATGTAGTTGCAATCAGAGGAGTAAAAACAGACAAGACATGTGAAACTCATTAGTCTCACAAACTGATTACATCAAAATGGTTAATTGTGATGGAATTTTGTTGAGCTGCTCCTACCTATGTATTTGTCTTGCGGTGGCTATCAGCTGCTATTCACTGAAATATCTAACAACATGAATTTAAAGTTAAACCTGTCAACACAGGAAAAAAAGTTTAGTCTTGCTTGAAATCAGGAAGTCAGTCCAGGTAATTCAAGACTAAGATGAATCTAAAGCATTTCTAAACAATTTTCTAAGAGATCCAAATGAGTTAATTTTAAATGACTAGTTTTTCTTTATTTTCTCTGAACATATTAGAGAAAAATGTTAAAGAAGATGTAAAGGAGCACTCATGGGTGGAGACAGAAAAGTAAAAAGCATCGACAAAACAAATTGAAGGAATCCATTCCAAACCCAGCTTCCTGCCTGGTGTCATTTGTCAACAATAAAAAACACTGACCTCAAATACAATGATGAATGCCAGCCGGGCTGCCAGGACGTGCCAGAACTGCAGAGTGTATGAGTAGGGCTCAGCAGAGTCTGGAGGCTCCCTGTAGTCACGATACCTGGTGGGTCCCACAGAGGCGTTCAAAGGTCATCACAAAGTGGCACAAATGACAGCCAATGACATGTCAGTGATTCAACAACTAACAGAAATCTTTTGGAGTTGTTAAATGTTATATTAAGATTCAAGATAACTTGTGTGCAAAATATGTATTTGGCTTTAGGTTGTCTTACTGTGTAAAATACAGTTTTTTTTGTAAATTGAGAACACTTATGCTTTAAATGACCTTTATGTGTTTATTTATTCCTGTTGAAGCTGCCTTCTGAGTTATATCTACACTCCTGTTTGAATTATTTATTTTGTGATTTATATTTTATGTGGAGCTCAGTTAGATCCTGTGTGTTGGCTAATAGGCCTCATTAATAAAGTGATGAATGAACACACACAAAATAGGTTACGCAATCCATCCTGGGGTTGCACAAATGCTTGCAGCCAAATCCTGTTAAAAATGAATAAGCTTCTGACAGGTGTTTCTTTTTTAGTGCAATGGATACCTAACCTAAATCTTTTTTTGGTCACAGAAAAACCATCTCATACAATAATGTGGGTGCAGACACGCAGGCACACCTGCAATACTTCACAGATTCTCCAAACAGCTCGGTGCCAGATGTTTTGGGCTGTGATCTCTTCTCAAAGTCAGACACTCGGAATACTGAAAGACTGGCGTTGACATAACCCATCATACACCTGAGGAACAAATGAGAAATCACTACTACACAAAGTTATTCAAGTACAAGAAACAAAGGAACTTGCAAGATCAAGTGTCCAGCTTATTACTAACTAATATTATTTTAACTGAAACAATTTAACTGTTCAGTCAGCACTTACCCCTCCCCTGCTCGTCCCTGACCAGCACAAGGGCCATATTTGTAGGCATAAACAAGGCGAGGGATGAAATCTGAGGTAACAGCGATGACAAAGGCGTTGGTGATGACAGACAAGATGCCGATGCCCTCCAGAATGCCATACCAGATCCCTGCCACAAACTCACACAATTAGACATGAAATTTCACCTAAAGGGAAACATGTCCTGTGCCTGTATATGTAACATATTTAATTTACCTATGTCTTTGGCTTGTGAGGGCAGAGGTCGCCGCCACTGTGTGACAAACTTGTAGGCGTCTAAGCGAATCTCAATGACGTTGTTGAGCAGCGCTAACAGAGGGGCCAGGGGGAAAGCTGCCACAAAAATGGTGGTGAAGCCAAACTGCAAAACTGAAACAAAAACAAAAGCCACAAGCCGTCAGGTCCCATAGTACCTGCAGATGTTGATTTTGGCTAACATTTTAGCTAACAGCTACATATTTATACATCCAGCAAATATGGAGCAACATTTAGTCATGTTTCTGTCCACCAATATTCACTCCCTTTTCAGCTCTGTTTTGGTCTCCAATTCCTGCAGGATATATTTAGCTTTTTTAGCTGCTAAATGCTCCACTATCCCAACAAGCTAGTTGCTTTGTCTATTAACCTTTTGGTGCTGGGTCGGTAGTGCACAGTGGATTTGGCAAAGGCTTTTTGCTGAAAATAGCTGCCTGCTGCATATGAAAACAACTCTGATGACAGCATTGAGAATGAACAAAAACAATAAAGCTGTCAGCTGGAAAACCAAAACAATAGTCGACAAAATGCCAAAGGAAACTGCATAGTTGAGATATAATTCTCTGTGGGTTCGTCACTACAAGTGACCCCTTTCACATTTTCCATTGTTAAAAACAATATTAATTAGTGCAGCTTTAGGTTTGTTTTTATCCACTCAGTCACAAATGTGAATGAACAACTATTGTTACATTTTGTTGTACTGCACGTCCTTTTCGCATTTAAATATCTGATATATTAGATATGACAGTGGAGGGCAACAATAAAGATGTGAACATTTGGAAAAGCTCCCAGCCCAAATTCAATCCACAGCAAATCAGTGTCACTGTTACATAACATGCACTGCAGCTGCTGAGGTCATCAAATGAAAAAGGTTTAAGGTTTTTACTATTACTGGAGCTATCTGTGCTCAACATATAAAGAAAACCTATGCGTGGCACTTGCAGTTGTAACATACTCATTTCTAAGTATTCATCAAAAAGTCCATAGGCATTCATTGGCTGTAGGTTGTAATCTCTCTCCCACTGTGGGAAGCTGGCCTTGGCTTTCTGTCCGTGCTCTCTCCTCAGCCTCCGCCGTGTCCACCAGTTTTGGACCAGCCTAGCACAACAACAACAGATTATAGGAGAAACAATTGCTTTAGTATAGAAACAAGTGGATCTAATTTCATCTGTGAGTAACTCTGCAGTCAGGGATCCAGTCTACTGTTATTATACGCAGAAGAAATGCAATAGTTGACGTAATCTGTACTCTGTGCATGCGTTGGCGTCTGTAGCTACCTGTCGGAATTGTTTTTCTTATTTTACCAATAAGGTGGTGTCAATCAGAGCCTCTATTACCCCCACGGCCTCTTACTCAGAGGTCCCTCACCAGCAACAAGAGAGTTTTATCCAGTTTTATCCCATCGATTTGTCTGAGCTTTTAAAAACAGTATCGCAAATGAGAGTGTCCTCCAGCCCACTTGATGTAATACCTACAAAGTTTTTACTGAAAGTAATAGATTCTGTTGGGCCCCATTTGATCTCTGTTTTCAACAGCTCCCTATCTACTGGTCGTGTCCCTGATTATTTTAAAACGGCTTGCGTGAACCCACTTTTAAAGAAACCTGGTTTAGATCCCTCCCTCCCACATAATTTTAGACCAATTTCAAAACTGCCTTTTATTGCAAAGATTCTAGAAAGAATTGTGTCCAAACAGCTGCTCACTGTACTGGAAAATAACAAAATATTTGAAAAGTTTCAGTCTGGTTTTAGGAAGTACCACAGCACTGAGACTGCCCTGCTTAAAGTCACCAATGACCTTTTAATGTCTGCTGATGAAGGCATGTGCTCAGTCCTGGTACTCCTGGACCTTAGCGCTGCTTTTGACACCATTGATCACAACATCATGTTAGACAGA
>NC_060165.1:5722708-5729013 GCF_021292245.1 Micropterus dolomieu | reverse complement strand
CATTCGCAGCCTCAAAAGGGAATGCAGGAAAGCAGAGCGCAGATGGAAAAAATCCAGTCTCCAAGTCCATTACCTCAGTCTGAAGGATTTATTAATTAACTACAATAACATGGTTAAGGATGCGAGAACACACTATTTTTCTGAACTCATTACTACACATAAACACAATCCCAGGTTTCTGTTTAAGACTGTGGATCAGCTGGTAAACCCAACCCCTCCTTGTGCCTCAGCTGGAAGTAATGATGACTGTAAATTGTTTTTATCTTATTTTACCAATAAGGTGGTGTCAATCAGAGCCTCTATTACCCCCGTGGCCTCTTACTCTGAGGTTCCTCACCAGCAACAAGAGAGTTTTAACCAGTTTTATCCCATTGATTTGTCTGAGCTTTTAAAAACAGTATCACAAATGAGAGTGTCCTCCAGCCCACTTGATGTAATACCTACAAAGTTTTTACTGAAATTAATAGATTCTGTTGGGCCCCATTTGATCTCTGTTTTCAACAGCTCCCTATCTACTGGTCGTGTCCCTGATTATTTTAAAACGGCTTGCGTGAACCCACTTTTAAAGAAACCTGGTTTAGATCCCTCCCTCCCACATAATTGTAGACCAATTTCAAAACTGCCTTTTATTGCAAAGATTCTAGAAAGAATTGTGTCCAAACAGCTGCTCACTGTACTGGAAAATAACAAAATATTTGAAAAGTTTCAATCTGGTTTCAGGAAGTACCACAGCTCTGAGACTGCCCTGCTTAAAGTCACCAATGACCTTTTAATGTCTGCTGATGAAGGCATGTGCTCAGTCCTGGTACTCCTGGACCTTAGCGCTGCTTTTGACACCATTGATCACAACATCATGTTAGACAGACTGAGGCGCTGGGTGGGAATCTCTGGTACTGCCCTAGAATGGTTTTCATCCTACCTGTCAAATAGGAAGTTTTGCTTGTCTGTAAACAACTATGTCTCTTCGTTCTGTCCAGTTAAATATGGTGTGCCTCAGGGGTCGGTCTTGGGACCCATTTTGTTTTCCTTGTATCTGCTTCCCCTTGGACATATTATCCATAAACATGGTATTTCTTTTCATATTTACGCTGATGACACACAAATATACTTGCCCGTCAGATCCACAGACCCTGGAATGCTGAGTTCACTTAACAACTGCCTTTGTGAAGTTAAAAAATGGATGTCAAATAATTTCCTCCAGCTGAACTCAGACAAAACAGAAATCCTAGTCATCGGGTCCCAGCAGATGGCAAAACAAATACTGCCATCTGCTGGTTCCCTAGTAAATCACATTAAGCCTGTGGCAAAGAACCTTGGTGTTTGGTTTGATAGTAATTTAAATTTTGAGCAGCACACCACAAAGCTTGTTCAATCATGTTTTTATCAACTTAGAAATAGCAAAATTTCGATCTATGTTAACTTTTAAGGACACCGAGACGATTTTACACGCCTTCATCTTATCACGCCTGGATTATTGCAACAGCCTTTTCACCTGTTTAACCCAAAAATCTACTGATCGACTCCAGACTGTCCAGAACTCAGCTGCCAGGCTTTTAACCAGAACAAAGAAATATGACCACATTACTCCTATTTTAGCTTCATTACACTGGTTCCCAGTATGTTTTAGAATTGACTTTAAAATTCTATTGATCACTTTTAAAGCTCTTCATGGCCTCTCGCCTTGTTATATTTCTGACCTTTTACTCCCATACGCACCAGCACATACCTTGAGATCCTCGGACAGATGGTCTGTTCTCTGTTCCAGAGTCTCGACTGAAAACTAAAGCAGACAGAGCGTTTGCTGTCAGGGCCCCGAGGCTCTGGAACAGCCTGCCCAAGGAAATCAGGTCGGCTGAGTCAGTGAACTCTTTTAAGTCCCTTCTTTAAACATACTTTTATAGGAGAGCCTTTCCCAACCTTATTTGACTTTATTTTATCCCTTTTATTTTATTTTACTTATTTTATATTTATCTTAAACGTGTATTTTAGTCTTTTCAATGTTTTCTTGCTATTGTTTTTGTATTATTGTCTTTTGGGTATTATTGTCTTTATACTTGTTAAAGCACTTTGTAACTTGTTTTTGAGAAGTGCTCTACAAATAAAGATGATTATTATTATTATTATTATTATTATTATTATTATTATTATTATTATATTTGACTGAGCATATTTACTGGAACACCTAATAAGCTAATTGCTGATCATTTAAAGAGAATTGAATTATTTGGTTCAGAAATATGCTGGTATGGCTGACATTTGAAGGCTTTGAAAGAAACCACTGGACCCACGGGTAGCCGAGCTCCATGAAATTGTTCCAGGTCTGTTTTAGCACCATGATGATCCCCATCTGCATACAGAGGTCAATGAGACATCCACTGGGGTGACACTGCAGCAACAGAGAGAGTGAGAGAGAGAGTCAAATCACACCTACAATGGCCCTTTTAAAATGTGAGCAAAATTGGAGGCACTCTGCATTGCTGTAGAAAGTCTCATCAGTCCTGTAAGAATCACTCATTGGAAAACAACAAATGTTTCAGTCTACTCAGTCTAGTGGAATGTCACACAGACCAAAATTATTTTAGCAATGAACACGTAATGTATTGACTAAAGCTACAGCAGCACTGGGCCACATTAGAAGACAGGGATGAGTTCTATGTAGGCACCATAAACACAACAGAGGACAGACACTAAACATGATTACTACGCATTCAGGAATTATACTGCACTTATGTCATTTATAAAATTAATTTTAAAAAAATTGACATGCACATAAACATTTCAAAGTATGAGAGTCCCTACAGTTTATTTTACTGTGGTTACCTCTAATCTGGTCGAAGCTGGGTTGAGCTATGATGTCACACGACCCCATGTACCAGTGGGAATGATTACAGGGTAAGTGAGGGAGCTGTCAATCAAGCTCAGTCTTTACACAACTAGTGGGCTTGACCTATTGGTGTTTATAAAGTATAAAACAGCTGATCTTCAGAGAAGTGGATCACTAAGATTCAGTATTTTGGGCAAATGACCACATATCACATTCTCTAGCTTAGTCCCAAACCCATAACACATTATATTCAGTATATATATATATCTATCTATCTCTTCATAGTATACTGCTGTTGCTATTTGTATACAAACTAAACAATTTACAATACTATTAATAGGAAAGATATTGCTAGAATGCTTATAAAGTTCAAATTGGGACGGCACACATATTGTATTGCATTTCCTGTTATTACAAAACAGTATGTTAATTTCTTATACTGTAAAAATTTGTTCACTGTATAGTGCATACTGTTTAAAATTAATATAAAGTATGACATTGTGTGGGGCATGCATAGTATGTTTTGCAGATGTGAGCAGCATTTCCTTTGTGCATTGCATTGCGGGACAATACTGTGCATCAACAAAACCTGGTGTGCACACACTACATACTCAAAACCTGCTTGAAAATAATTAGTAGCATGTAAGTAGGACACACTGTTTTTTAGAGCTTAGGTTATCTATTTGTCATTTCCATCTTTTTATATTAAGTGTATTTTGTATTTGATTCGGAGTTTCAAATGTAATTGTTTCACAATCTGGATTAAGGACACTTGCAAAACCTTGTTATTGTAATTTCTTCCTTCCAGCATTATTATATAGCTTTAAACTGTATACAGCACAGAGGTATGGATGATAGGTAGGATGATTTTGCATGAACACAAATGCCTGACTGAGGCTGCACTACACATTACAGAGAGTTTTTCCATTTCAATTTCAGCAGCCGTGGAAACAATGGGAGCACATCAGCTCAGCACCTAAAAGCGCCAGCTCAGGCCTTTTGTCCCCTTGGACCGTTTCACTGTGTCTTATTTCCCCCCCATGTTCCCATAAGTACTGCTGGCACCAACACTTGCTGCTGGTTAAATGCCTGGTGGTTGGGCATACAGTAATAGCTTGATGTCTAATTAAGAAATACTGAGATCCATAATGCTTTGCTGGTATCCTCCCATGGGAAAGCAAAGTAATGACTCACTTCTTCCAGTTTCCAGCGATTGATGAGGCGTAGATATGCACCAGGCCGGCCTGTAAATCTGTCAACCAAGAGAAAAACAATAATTTTTAAAATAAAGCTCTACTATTATATGTGTTTAATATGTTTTACTCATATTATACTGACAAACCAAATGCCCTGTTGATAAATGGAGATACAGCGCCAAACTCATTTAAAGAGTAGAAAAACTTGCCACACATCTGGCTTCCATGCCAAACATAGCCCAGATCAGTTCTGCTTGAAGTTGTAAATGTATTAGGATTACTGTTGTTAACCATCCATAATTGACCTACTATAGGCATAACTGATAGAGATCTATATCTGTGTGCTATTTATACCCCCCCATAGATTTTCCTTATTTTGTAGAAGACATTTTTGACACTCTCCACCCAGAAATCACCTATTTCCAGGCCCAGGGAAACGTGTTTCTAACTGGAGATCTGAATGGATGAACAGGAAGTGAACCTGAAGTCACTGACCCACAGGGCAACAGCCATGTGTTTGGTCAGTCTCCCTGGTTTACCACACCACCCATCTCCCATCGGAGCAACCTTGACGTTGGCAGGGAGGTAGTGCATCTCTTTCAGACCTTAGGCCTGTACATAGTAGGTTCAAAAGGGACTATACTCCTCTTGGGTCTAGTGTAGAAGACTATGCAATCACTGACATGGAACCCTCCACTATCAGTGCCTTCATTGTCAGACAGTAATCCCCTCTTTCAGACCACAACCAAATAAATGTGTATTTTAAACTCTCAGGTCAAATGAGTGACACAAAAAAGGAATTCAGTAAGCTATATAAATGAAATCCTACTTACAGAGAGGCCCCAGACAGTGGAGACAAATTCATCATGGCCTTGAACTCACCTGTTCTAACGAATGACAGATCCGAATATGACCAAAATCAAAATGTCCCTGCCAGAGATGGTGTAAAAAAAGGCCAGTGATAATCTCAATTTAATATTTCATAAGGAGGCTAATAAAGCCGACTTTATAAAATAAAAATGGAATCCTGTTAAAAGACCAAATGGTTTGACCAAGAAAGGCAAGACAATCATAAAAGACCTGAGAAAAAGAGCAAGTGAAAAACATCGCCAACCACACAAACCAGCCTTAGGTACAATGGAATTTTAAACAAATATAAACGTTCAACTAGGAACAAAAAACTAAAATACCCACATGAAACTAGACGATATTGAGAACGCCATTAATCAAAATTATTCTGGGATATGTGGAACAACACAAAGCAACTACAAGCACTGCAAGCATTGGTGACATCGGGAAAGCACATTCTGAAAATCTGTGCAAAACATACCAATACATCTAATTAATTCAGATTAATGCACTACAAAAGAAACACTCCAAACAATTTAAGAAACAATAAAGACAACAAAGCCCCCAGTTTCTCAATTACTTGGGAAGAATTGACCACACAGAGAAAATCTCTCTGGCCAAAGAAAGAAAATAAAAAATGTAATGCTCAAGAGCAGCTCCACAGAGATGCAAGGTGGACTGTTGAAGTTGTTCAATATTGTATTACAGTCTGGATATTTTCCTGACATCTATTGGAAAGAACTCATTTCCCCCATTCATAAGAGTGGGGACAAATCAGACCCTAGTATCTACCATGGCATCTGTGTCAGCAGTAGTCTGGGTAAATTATTCTGTTGTATTCTACATAAAAGAATACTAGATTTACGAACACTCCATCTTGAATAAAAATCAAATTGGCTTCCTCCCAAAACACAGCACCACTGACCATATACAGTGGGTACGGAAAGTATTCAGACACCTTTAAATTTTTCACTCTTTGTTTCATTGCAGCCATTTTCCAAAAATCAAAAAAGTTCATTTTATTTCTCAGTAATGTACACTCAGCACCCCATCTTGACAGAAAAAAACAGAAATGTAGAAATTTTTGCAAATTTATTAAAAAAGAAAAACTGAAATATCACATGGTCATAAGTATTCAGACCCTTTGCCGTGACACTCATATTTAACTCAGGTGCTGTCTATTTCTTCTGATCATCCTTGAGATGGTTCTACACCTTCATTTGAGTCCAGCTGTGTTTGATTATACTGATTGGACTTGTTTAGGAAAGCCACACACCTGTCTATATAAGACCTTACAGCTCACAGTGCATGTCAGAGCAAATGAGAATCATGAGGTCAAAGGAACTGCCTGAAGAGCTCAGAGACAGAATTGTGGCAAGGCACAGATCTGGCCAAGGTTACAAAAAAATTTCTGCTGCACTTAAGGTTCCTAAGAG
>NC_060165.1:5716097-5722608 GCF_021292245.1 Micropterus dolomieu | reverse complement strand
CCGCTAAAATAACGAAGGAGTGGCTTCACAACAACTCCGTGGCTGTTCTTGAATGGCCCAGCCAGAGCCCTGACTTAAACCCAATTGAGCATCTCTGGAGAGACCTGAAAATGGCTGTCCACCAACGTTTACCATCCAACCTGACAGAACTGGAGAGGATCTGCAAGGAGGAATGGCAGAGGATACCCAAATCCAGATGTGAAAAACTTGTTGCATCTTTCCCAAAACGACTCATGGCTGTATTAGATCAAAAGGGTGCTTCTACTAAATACTGAGCAAAGGGTCTGAATACTTATGACCATGTGATATTTCAGTTTTTCTTTTTTAATAAATTTGCAAAAATTTCTACATTTCTGTTTTTTTCTGTCAAGATGGGGTGCTGAGTGTACATTACTGAGAAATAAAATGAACTTTTTTGATTTTTGGAAAATGGCTGCAATGAAACAAAGAGTGAAAAATTTAAAGGGGTCTGAATACTTTCCGTACCCACTGTATATACTCTTAACACTTCAATTAATAACAAACGAGATAACATATTCTAAACCAAATATAAACACAAAGAAACCTATTTGGGAGATTGGAAAGAAGAAACTAAAAGCCAGAGTAGATTAGAATGGTATCTGGTCCTATAAAGAGATTATGAACTGGCAGAATATCTCTATACTGTCAGAGATGGTAAGGATCTGTCTCTACTTTCTAAGTACAGTAACTAATATGTGGTCACTGGTGGACAGGTGAGGCTGAGACAGAGATGCACTTCCTCATAATGTAAAACATTCAATGAAATCAGGAACATTAAGTTTAACAACATTTAGTTTACATCCCCCCCGTGTCCACCAAAGCATTTTTCTGCCAGCTGAAAACGCCAGCTACTCCCAGTAGGGAGCGCTAGCGGACGTTTTTGAGGCGCAGCGTTTTTTCCGCCTGCTTTGGTTGCTATGATA
Source organism: Micropterus dolomieu (assembly GCF_021292245.1). NCBI lineage: Eukaryota > Metazoa > Chordata > Actinopteri > Centrarchiformes > Centrarchidae > Micropterus > Micropterus dolomieu. The sequence continues at coordinate 5,721,664 of NC_060165.1, read as the reverse complement.
CATTTGTTGCAAGTAGTTCGACCTAACTTTACTGGATGTAAAAATGTCAACACAGAGTAGAGCACTTGCTCTGTATGAAGAGAAGGCTGAAGCAGGTAGAGAGAGAGGACGGACTCATGAGATTTTGGGGGCGAGGAAACATCTCGGCGAGTACCACCGTTTAGTCCAAGAGCTGAGGTTTGACGAAGCCCGGTTCCAGGATAGTAACAGTTGCTGTTGTGTGGAATTTGTCCTGCCCTTCGTCTACTGTGACTGGACAGCTGAGTAAAAAGTGACATTGATGAGCGTAGCGTTTTTCACAAAGTTGAACGTTTTTCAACTCTCGGTGACCGGAGAAGAACGCTCAGCGCCCAGTGCTCAGCACCTCGTCACGCTGCTGCGCTCCCATTGGAATGAAGTTAAAAAAGACACTGGTGTCAGAAAAAAACGCTTTGGTGGACACGGGCCCTTAGTAAAAATGTCCAAATTGGGCCCAAAGTGCCTGTGTGGCCACCATTATTTTTCAGCACTACCTTAAAACCTCTTGGGTATGGAGTTCACCAGAGCTTCAAAGGTTGCCACTGGACCCCCCCACTCCTTTTGAAGCAATGCTGGCAGCACTCATACAACTATTTCCCAAAGACAACCTCAGGATATTATGCTGAGCACGTACACTCAACTTCTTTGGTCGTCCATGGCGAGGCCTGTTCTGAGTGGAACCTGTCCTGTTGAACCGCTGTATGGTCTTGGCCACCGGGCTGCAGCTCAGTTTCTTATAGCCTCGGCCATCTTTATGTAGAGCAACCATTCGTTTTTCAGATCCTCAGACAGTTCTTTGCCATGAGGTGCTGTGTTGAGCTTCCAGAGACCAGTATGGGAGCGATAACACCAAATTTAACACATCTGCTCCCCATTCACACCCGAGACCTTATAACACTAACGAGTCACATGACACCGGGGATGGAAAATGGTTAACTGGGCCCAATTTTGACATTTTCACTTAGGGGGGTACTCACTTTTCTTGCCAGCGGTTTAGACATTAATGGCTGTGTGATGTGTTATTTTGAGGGGACAGCAAATTTATACTGTTATACAAGCTGTACACTCACTACTTTACATTGTAGCAAAGTGTGATTTATTCAGTGTTGTCACATGAAAAAATATAATAAAATATTTACAAAAATGTGACGGGTGTACTCACTTTTGTAATTATGTTTTTATTTCATACTTGCTTTTTCAATGTAAACGTTTGTTTCCCAAACCAATAAAGCTCCACTGAACTGAATGTCACTTCTGCAGTGACACATGATGTACATATTCAATCTGTGAGCGCTGCATGACTTTCTCACCTTCCCAAAAAGAAGGCAATGTAGAAAGTTGAACTGTTGAGGTTGACAAACTGAAAAAGGAACATCTTGAGGGTAAAGCTGTTCTCCCACTCTGACTCTGTTCTTGGCTGTTCTGTGGTGGCACGGAGAGAAAGGAGGAACTGTGAGCTAAACTGATAAAATGAGAGAAATTAAATATTAGATTTGCTGGTACTGTCAACTTACCCAAATTAGTAAGAAGAAGAGCAACTTTTTCATAGAGCTAGAAAAAAAAATACAGTGTTAGAGACCATTAGTGAGTCTTTACATGTACATCTGGAACTTCTCATGCTACACTCCATCTTTGCACTACTGCTGTTGATGGACAGCAGAAACTCACTACGTTGAGGAGCATGATGACACAGAAGTTGATGCAGACTGCCGTTCCTGTGGTTGCCACCTGAGAGTTGTTCCTGATGAGAGCCCAGCCGAAGGCGGCGAAGGTGCTGACGGTGATCACACGGTAAATGACGATGCCAAACACAGCAGCAATCACGACCAGTATCTGTGGCATCATAGTGACATGCAAAAATACCACTACTAGCAATGATAATAAATATCAACGTCAGATTGCACTTAACACAGTAGATATGTTATCAAGTGATTTACATTAAGAATAAAAATAGGAAATAGTACCTCGCTGCACATACAAATGATGTGAGAAGATGGTGAGAGTGGCACACCTGCAACTTGACCTTTATTTACTCCAGAAACTCACCATGAAGAAGATCCCGGATGCTGAGACGATGAGGCGACTGTATTTGTCAGTGAAGGCCTGGTAAGGTTCTGGTTTTCCAGATATGGGGTTCATCCTCTCCTTCTTAGAGTATTTGGCCTCAAACTGGGGGCGTATTTCATCCTGAAAGAAAAAGGACAAGACATGTGAGCAAATAAAATCTAGCAGTAAATGTGAATTGCTTCAAAAAGAATTCTTACTAGGCTATACAATATTTCTGTACAGACAGTGTGGAGGAAATGATCCACTTGCGAAGGGTCTAATAGTTCCAGGGTCTAATCCAGTTAGCAGCTATTGTAGGCAGTTGCTTGGTGATAACTGGCAGTTTTAACAAATCAAACCATTGTTTTAAGCTTATTAACCTAAACGCTCTGAAATGACGGGTCACAGCTTTCTCATTTTTTAGTGTGTGTAGTGCTGGATGTAATATTATTTTTCTAATTGTAGTTATACCACTACCATTTTTTGTGTCTTCAAAGGAGCTCTACCTTAGATACTGTGGTACTATGTTAAGCTTTGGTCCCACCTGACCTGTACTGACTATTTAAAATTATGATTTTGTGTGTGAGGCTCAGGCTATTGGTTATGTACTTCTTTGCATCAGGTTCTTGTTGGTTGATTCTGAATTACTTTGGTGTCATTCATTGTTAGCCTAGCTAATACAAGCTAACTAATTAGCTAAATTCGCATAAAATTAAAATAAAAAAAAAAGGATGGGTTGGATGAATGGGCAGTGATTGGTGACAACTAAGATGTCATGAAACGAAGACATGAAATAAAAAGTCACATTATGAAAAGTAATAAAGTGAAATAAACCATCAATCATTGGAAAATGCCACTGTGATAAACAGTCTAATCATTAATTTCTACAGTGAAATAACATTCAGTTTATTGATATATTTTACTTTATTTATTTGTATGATAATGTATTTCATAATGTCATGTATTTATCTAATATCAAACCCCTGGGAGTCATACATTTTTAAATATTGTACTGAGAACATGGTTGGCTTTATTTCATTATGTAATAAAACGCTGATGCTTGCTCACAAAACTGTTTCCAGCTTACACATTGACAAAAGTGATGTGCCCGAAATGTATTGTATATGCATGCTGTTGAAGAAATTTTATTTAGCATTTAGCCATGATGTCTGAATATTCCATATGCCTAGCTTGATAACTACTAAATACTAGGGTAATGTTGAAGATAATGTTTCAGATGTTTATTGGTCTGAGGGACAATGGGGCCTTTATGGATTATAACAAATTGTTGCTAGCACCTGCACTCAGGCCTGGTAAAATACAAGACTAGACACATGAATACAATGGGCCTTTGCAAGTGGATTGCGACTCTGAAGGCAGTGAAGGTCATCATGGAACACAGCACACAAACTTGGAATGGATGTGTTGATGTTAACCAACTGTGTGGTTGTTTTATGCTAATCAAGATGATGTCTTATTGATCAGTTTCACATTTCAGTCTTATTACTTTAGAAGTGTTGAAGGATAGAATACACTGTTGTTTTACTATTGAATATGTGTGGAGGTGGGTCTATCATATATCAATCAGTGTAATACAGAGTTTGAAGTGTCTGCTCCTGGGACCAGCTCGGAAACACGTGTATGTGGGGTTTTTTTTGCTTGAAATTATCACTACACTTGAGTTAACTCGAACTTTACTGGAGTTATTGTCTCATTGAAGATTAGCATTGCAACTTAAAGACCACAATTTATCTAAGTAACAGTTGCAACTGAGTCAGTTTCACACCCACAAACAGAAGTCTGTGTCTCACTTTGAGTATGATTGACAGACAAGGGTTGGAGGTTGATACAAAAGACAGGCAAAAAAATGATAAATCCACCAAGATTTCTCACAAAACCAAATTGCAGTATGACAACTGTGTAGAGTTTGTAAGTTGAGTTGTCCCTGTAAAAATGCTGTGAAGGCGGAAACACTGGCATTGTTTGAGGTGACATCTCTTTTGGCGAAGCCGAAGAGCAACAAGTTAGAAAGTTAAACTACAACGAAAGGACCCTAAATAGAATACAGTATGGCAGCAAATTCTTCTATTATATTTGAAAGGGAACAGATTAGCAGCAGATACAGAAATACCAAAACTGAAATGACCACAGGAAGTAAGTACTTCACCTCCTCTTCCTCCCAGTCAATGAGGTCCCAATCATATGCGAGGACAGCTCTGCGTCTTTTCCAGAACTCCAGGAAGACTGTTGCTGGAAGACATGAATAAAACAGCTTCAGTGATTTCTGTCACACTGTGATGCCCTGTGGGGTCATGAGTGGGTGTGGCTCTCTCTCTCTCTCTCTCTCTCTCTCTCTCTTGTGGCTCAAGAGATGATTGTGATAACTGAAAGCACCTGGGCCCAGTGTCTTTGAGTGTAGGCTATTTGTAACCTGTTGTCTCATTTTGCAGGAGGCTGCTGTCGAGGCCAGGTCAGACCTCCCTGCGGGCTGGCTCACTGGTTTCCCCTTTAGTTTGGTTTTCTTTGGTTGGACTATTGCTTTGTGGTATTTATCTTGTTTTTGCAACAACACCTTCACACATACATTCATGCAACCATCATCCTGCACAAACACTACTGAAACCACAGACTACATACTTCATACTTTAATTATGTTAATTTGAAATAACTATTAATTTGGCCCTTTTTTTTGTTAAACATATGTTAACCGTTTATCATGGTGTCTCCCTTCTGTTGTGGCCTTTTGAGCCAGGTCATAAAAAATAGGGGCTCATCTAAAGCTTAGTGCAGTAAAACTTGTTTGGTGCATCATGTTGTGTGGTGTCACTGCACTGCTGATTAGTCATTTGGTCCAGCTGTGTGCTGGTTTTGTGCTCTGTCTTGGGAGATGCATCATGTGTATTGAGTTTTCAGGGAGCCTTGGTGCCTGATTGGGATAAGGTTTTTGTGTGTGTACCTTCCATTTCTCTCTAAGGTTCTGGAGAAAGCAGTTGCTAAACAGCTGTGTGACTTTCTACACAGCAATAGTTCATTTGAGGATTTTCAGTCAGGATTTAGAGCTCATCATAGCACAGAGACAGCACTGGTGAAAATTACTAACGACCTCCTTATTGCATCAGACAAAGGACTTGTCTCTGTACTGGTTTTATTAGATCTTAGTGCTGCATTTGATACCATTGACCATCAGATCCTATTGCAGAGACTGGAACATTTCATTGGCATTAAAGGAACCGCTCTAAGCTGGTTTAAGTCGTATTTATCAGATCGATTTCAGTTTGTACAAGTTAACGATGAATCCTCCATGCATGCCAAAGTTAGTCATGGAGTTCCTCAAGGATCTGTCCTCGGACGATTCCTCTTCACTTTATATATGCTTCCTTTAGGCAATATTATCAGGAAACATTCCATAAGCTTTCATTGTTATGCAGATGATACTCAGTTATATCTATCGATCAAACCAGATGAAACTCATCAGTTAGCTAAACTTCAAATGTGCCTTCAGG
>NC_060165.1:5703619-5715997 GCF_021292245.1 Micropterus dolomieu | reverse complement strand
GAGGATTTTCAGTCAGGATTTAGAGCTCATCATAGCACAGAGACAGCACTGGTGAAAATTACTAACGACCTCCTTATTGCATCAGACAAAGGACTTGTCTCTGTACTGGTTTTATTAGATCTTAGTGCTGCATTTGATACCATTGACCATCAGATCCTATTGCAGAGACTGGAACATTTCATTGGCATTAAAGGAACCGCTCTAAGCTGGTTTAAGTCGTATTTATCAGATCGATTTCAGTTTGTACAAGTTAACGATGAATCCTCCATGCATGCCAAAGTTAGTCATGGAGTTCCTCAAGGATCTGTCCTCGGACGATTCCTCTTCACTTTATATATGCTTCCTTTAGGCAATATTATCAGGAAACATTCCATAAGCTTTCATTGTTATGCAGATGATACTCAGTTATATCTATCGATCAAACCAGATGAAACTCATCAGTTAGCTAAACTTCAAATGTGCCTTCAGGATGTTAAAACCTGGATGACCTGTAATTTTCTAATGTTAAACTCAGATAAAACTGAAGTTATTGTTCTGGGGCCCAAGCACCTCCGTGATGCATTATCTAAAGATATAGTTTCCCTTGATGGCATCACCCTGGCCTCCAGCATGACTGTGAGGAATCATGGAGTTATCTTTGATCAGGACATGTCGTTTAAGTCTCACATTAAGCAAATTTCAAGGACCGCCTTTTTTCTCCTACGTAATATTTTGAAAATCATTAACATCCTGTCTAAAAATGATGCAGAAAAACTAGACTATGCATTTGTTACTTCTAGGCTGGATTACTGCAATTCCTTATTATCAGGCTGCTCGAAAAAGTCCGTTAAGACACTTCAGCTGATTCAGAATGCTGCAGCACGTGTTCTGACAGGAACCAGGAAAAGCGATCACACTTCTCCTGTTCTCCTGTCTTAGCTTCTTTGCGTTGGCTTCCAGTAAAATCCAGAATAGAATTTTAAAATCATTCTTCTTACCTACACAGCTCTTAATGGTCAGGCACCATCTTATCTTAAAGAGCTCATAGTACCTTACTACCCCACCAGAGCACTGCGCTCCCAGAATGCAGGGTTACTTGTGGTTCCTAGAGTCTCCAAAAGTAGACTTGTAGCCAGAGCATTCAGCTATCAAGCTCCTCTCCTGTGGAACCAGGTTCCAGGTTGGGTTCAGGAGGCAGACACCATCTCCACATTTAAGAGTAGGCTTAAGACTTTCCTCTTTGATAAAGCTTATAGTTAGGGCTGGCTCAGGTTAGTCCTGAACCATCCCTTAGTTATGCTTCTATAGGCCTAGACTGCTGGGGGATTTCCCATGATGCACTGAGCTCCTCTCTCCTCTACTTTCTCTCCCTCTGTATGCAACCTCATCCCATTATTGCATGTTACTAACACAACTTCTCCCCTTTCTGGTAGTCATGTGCTTTCTCGTCCCTCTCCTCCTATCACTTCCTGCAGGTGTTTCTGGCTCTGGAGCTGTGGAGTCTGGATCTGTGGCTGCGGGTCACCTGCTGCCCCCGTGTTCCTGCTCGACACCCTCTGCTGCAACGACTATTGTTACTAGTCCTATTGTTGTTATTATTATAATGATTAACATTACAACTGTTACCATTAACACTACTATAAATATCTGTACCATTTTTCATTTAGTCTATACCAACATCACCTTTACTGTCTGTACCTCTGTATGTATATTGTGTAGGCTGCCTCCCTCCTCTCTCTCTCACACCCCAACCGGTCGAGGCAGATGGCCGCCCACCCTGAGCCATGGTTCTGCTCGAGGTTTCTGCCTCTTAAAAGGAAGTTTTTCCTTGCCTCTGTCGCCTAGTGCTTGCTCTTGGTGGGAATTGTTGGGCTTCTGTAAATAGCATCATAGAGTACGGTCTAGAACTGCTCTTTTATGAAAAGCGCTGTGAGATAACTGTTGTTGTGATTTGGCGCTATATAAATAAAATTGAATTGAAATCAGAGGGTAAGTGTAACTTTGTTTTTTGTACGCTCTGTACAGGCATTCCCCGTTAGGTATAAGTGGCGTTTCCCCTTTGGATTGTGTCAGTTTGTTGTTTTCATACGGTTGTGGTGACGTGGTTAGTGTCAGCTGTTTTCGAACAAGCTGTCCGTGCCTGCATGCAGGTCACACCGCAAATCCACTGGTTTTGCCACCACAAGCAGCATGAAGACTAGGGGTGAGTAGTAGGTAGTTTGTTAGGCAGTCAGGGGGATGTGTTCCTGTTGGTGGTGTTGTCTGTAGTTAACATTACTGTCTGATTAGTAAGTTGCATTTATGGCTTCTTTGACTTCGTTTTTTTGGTGCGCCTACGGTGGCTTTCATCAGTGGTTGTAAGAAGGAGCAATTGGTGAAGATGGCAGATGATTACGGCATTGTTGTAAGGGTGACATTAAAAAGGTAATACTGTAATCTTTGTTTGAGCAGGGGGTCTTACAGAAAAGTGATCTGGCTGCAGAGGAGCCTATGTCTGTGCTGGTGTTACCACCAGAGATGGTTAAAATGCCAGGTTTGTCATTCGAACAGCAAAAGGAGATTTTTGTGATGCAATTGGAAATGTAAAAACTTCATCAGCAGGATAGAGAGGGAAAGGCAGCTTGAGGTTGAGAAGCTCCTTGAATTAGAAAAAATTCAGAATAACACTGAGGATGAGATTGGAGATAGAACAGTCCAAATTACAACTGATTAGGGAAGGCAGGCTTTCTTCTCGGGAGTTAGATCCTGTTAGCCCTAGGTCGGGTAGTGTTATTTCAGATTTGCGTCCGGTACTGAAATTTAATGAGCATGACCCTGATAAATTTTTTTTATTTGAACGCGTGGCGGAGGCAAGGTGCTTGTGCTTCAGTGTCTCCTCACTGGGAGGGCGCAGGAGGCTTATTCAGCCATTTGTTGTGAGGTTAATTTGGACTACGAAAGGGTAAAATCTGTCATATTGAAGTCATATGAGTTGGTGCCCAAGGCATATCGTCTAAAGTTCCGAAACTGGGTCAAGGGTGCGGAACAGACAAACGTGGAATTTGTACGCGATTTAAACTCTCATTTTCAGCGTTGGTGCGCAGCAGAGAAAGTTGTTAATGTTGATCTTTGTGAACTGATTATATTAGAGCAGTTTAAAAATACTCTCCCACAACGGATTGCCCTATATCTGCGGCTCTCCACAGCAGTTAAAGCAGCTGAATTGGCTGACTCTGTGCTGACGCATAAAGGGAATATTGGGAATGCGTGTTCTGGAGTGGGGTGGAAAGGTGCCAACTACCCTGTTAATTTTTACAGCGGTGTAAGTATTGTAAAATCTGCAGCTCGCCCCTGCAGGGGCTGGGCGAGCTGGGTTGTGTAACTGCTGCCATGGGGAAGGTCACTGGAAGGACCAGTGCCCCTTGTTAAAATCAACAGAGAAACATAATTTGTCCTTTCATGCTCCAGTAATGTGGTGTTCTACTGTTGCCGTGAGTACACTGTCAGTTGGTGACCTGAGTGTATGCCGAGGTGTTGCACCATTCAAGAGAGCTTGTGTTAACTATCGGTTCCGGGTTTAAACCTTTCATCACTGATGCTATGGTGTCATTAGTCGGGAGTCCAATTAAGATGTTGCGTGATACAGCAGCTAAATATTCCTTTATTGTTGAGTCGGTGCTGCCTTTTTCCACGGAGATGGGGGACCTTGTCCTGATGACTGGGATGGAAATGGGTTTGATTCTGTTGCCGCGTCATAAAATAGTGCTGAACTGTAATCTGGTGCAAGAAGTTGTGGCTGTCAAGGTGTGTCCCGCGTTGCCAATTGTTGATGTACATATGATTTTGGGCAACGACCTAGCTGGCGGTGTGTTGTGGGCAAGCGTGCCATCACCTGTAGTTGTTTCTCATCCAGTAGAATGTGGGGTGCGAGATGAAAGTGGTTTACTGGTTCATTACCTGAACTTCCTCCTTCTGTTTCAAGGGAGGATTGGGTGAATAACCAGAGGGCCGATTCATCTTTCTGTTCTTTGGGATGATGTTTTGTCTGCTGATGTGTCCAGGGATGTAGCCCAGGGTTATTTTGTTGAGGACGACTTGCATGTGCGTAAGTGGACGCCCTCTTTTGGTGACTGAGACAATTTTTCAGGTAGTGGTGCCAAGTGGGTTTTGTGAAAAATGCACATGAGAGTTGTGGATAGGGATGAGCGAGTACAGCATTATCTGTATCTGTATCATTGTTAACCATATGAATTATCTGTACTCGGACTGGGCGGGATTTAACCCGGAAGTCAGCTGGGTTGTCTTGAAATGGGCGGGGCTTTAACCGGTATGTCATTTTAAACATGCAATTGATATGGGTTGATCAGAAATTATATTTATTGCTTATTAGAAAACTATTTACATGACAGCATCAGCATTGAGCTTCAGATCAATGGTTTTCACGATAACAAACGAACTATATACAGAACAAGTTTTGCAACAATGAATACAACACATGTGGTTGCAATTATGAAGTAAAATGTAATGAACAAGAGTTTTCATACTCAACATTACTTTCTGTTTTTAACTTTTAGTTGTTTTTTTTATTTTTATGATGAGTGTGATTTTTGTTTTGGTTCTTTTTTTAGTTTTTTATTTCCACACCAGAGGCCTGTACCACGAAGCAGGATTTGAGCTTATCCAGGTAACTTCGGGGTTAACCCTGGGTTTTCAGTACCATGAGTGGTTCACTTCTTAGCGGGGTAGGTCTCCATGGTAACTTACGCTGAAGGCTAACCTACTCGGGAGCAGGTTATGTTCCAGAAAAGGGATTAACTCTGTGAAAACGCCGCCTACTGACCAATCAGCTCTCTTGGAAAATGACATCACCATCTGTAGGAAATCCCACAGATTGTTTTAGCCAATAGGCTGCTTTATGTTTGCAGTGGTGATGTGGAGAAACTCTTGACTATGGCGATCCTACAGAGACTGATTAAAAGCCTTAGGCTAATGTTGCCTACAGGTTTTTACAGTACAGCAGGATCAGCCTACTTACTGCCTTTAAATGTGTTTAATATTTTTTATTTGCTCCCAGTCCGTTTCACACACCCTGACGCAGCAGGGTTTTATTTTTCTTATGTGGCTGAATATTATGAGCAGTTTGCAGCAGGGGTTGTAGCCAATTATGTGGTCTGGTCGCTGCCACACAAACCACTGTTTGCTACTCCTAGGTGCGCTAAAGATACTGGTCACTGCCACACCGACCACTGGTCTCTACCACTAGGGGCGCTAAAGATACTGGTCGCTTTTTATACAGTCTATGGTTCCAAAGTAGACCTAAAGTGACCTTAGATCATTAAAATGATCAAAAACTGGCAGATGATACAATTTTTTTTTTTGTCTAATAGAGAGGAATGGATCAAAGCAATTAGATGTGTTGAGAAATGTTCTACTGTATCAGGCTTAAGAATGAACTTGAACAAATCTGTTTATTAGGCTACCTCAGAAGTTAATGGTATCCCTGTGAAGAACCCAGTTACATATCTGGGTGTGATAAGAATGAAAAACTCTGCAATAACCTAAACTTCAGCCCTATGATTAAACAAATAATGAAAAAGGTTCAACATGTGGTGGATGAGGCATCTTTCACTGAATAACAGAGTTCTACTATCTAATACTGAGGGAATATCCAGATCTATGTATCCTTATCACTGGAAATGCCTACTGAAATATCCAAAGAATTAGATAAGATCTTATTTAATTTCATTTGGAGGAACAAATGTCATTATTTAGGGAAAGATACCCTATTCAACATAAAAAATTGAGGTCTGGAGGTTTAAAGTTTTGAAACCTTAAACAATACTTTCCAAAGTTAAATGGCTAACTAAGTTGATAAAATGGTCTGGAAATGAATAGATAGTATTTTATTCGCATGGTTGCCATTATTCAATTCAAAAACACCAAAGTATGAAGAAGACTTAATCTTTTAATTTGGCGATAGAGGGCATGAGACTAGGCTCCACAGTCTTGGGTTGCTGCCACACATACCACTCCTCGCTGCCACACCGACCACTGCTGCCACACTGGTTGTTGTGGTCGCTGCCACTAGGGGCGCTAAAGACGGTGGTTGCTGCCACACTGGTCGGTGTCGATAATATTGTAGGCTATATTTATCAAAGTATTGTGATCTAGATAGATGTATTAGCCTACTGTAGATTGGCTACAACCACACAAACTGCAATATACTGTATGCCTACAGTGCATCAATAAGACATAATAGAGTATATTTTACAAAGTATTCTGATATAGAAAGATGTACACACTTTCATTCACAGGTGATAACACAGGCCTTGTTATAGGCAAGGACTAAAGATAGATAGATGTAGGCTATTACTGTAGGTATAACCACACAAACTGAAATATATAGTGCAACAATCAGAATAGGTATAATCCATAATATTTTAACAAAGAATTATGATAGATGTGTTACAGTAGATATAACCAACTGCAACCAGTGGTCAGTGTGGCAGCGACCACTATCTTTAGCATCCCTAGTGGCAGCGACCGCACCGACCAGTGTGGCAGCAGTGTGGAGCCTCGTCTCATACCCACACGCACAAACATACTCGCAGCAGTCCACTACTTGCCCCAGATGTCTGTGATATTGCATCAAAGTTTGATTTTCAATAGCGTGAAAAATGCCACCAAAGACTATTGCTCAAGGAGAGACGCAATTTCGCCCTTTATGGTAGGTATAATATTTAAGTGTTATTATTTTACGCACTAATGGCCGCCGGCACACAGTAGCAAGCATATTATCATATGTAGTGCTACTAATTGGAGGATGCATCAAAAAGCCAATAATGCTTAACAAATAAGCAGCAGTCAATACAGAGTCTAATTCTAGTTTCATGTTTGCTGGTTGCGGCCTTAACCTGTTTGTTCAAAACTGTGAGCACGATAGTGGCTGACGGTGGAGAAGTGCAGCCATCCTGTCAGTCATGCAGTGCGCAGCGTAGTGCACCAGTATCTTTAGCGCCCCTAGTGGTAGCGACCAGTGGTCTGTGTGGCAGCGACCAGTATCTTTAGCGCCCCTAGTGGTAGCGACCAGTGGTCTGTGTGGCAGCGACCAGTATCTTTAGCGCCCCTAGTGGTAGAGACCAGTGGTCTGTGTGGCAGAGACCAGTATATTTAGCGCCCCTAGTGGTAGCGACCAGTGGTCTGTGTGGCAGCGACCAGTATCTTTAGCGCCCCTAGTGGTAGCGACCAGTGGTCTGTGTGGCAGCGACCAGTATCTTTAGCGCCCCTAGTGGTAGAGACCAGTGGTCTGTGTGGCAGAGACCAGTATATTTAGCGCCCCTAGTGGTAGCGACCAGTGGTCTGTGTGGCAGAGACCAGTATATTTAGCGCCCCTAGTGGTAGCGACCAGTGGTCTGTGTGGCAGTGACCAGTATCTTTAGCGCCCCTAGTGGTAGCGACCAGTGGTCTGTGTGGCAGAGACCAGTATATTTAGCGCCCCTAGTGGTAGCGACCAGTGGTCTGTGTGGCAGTGACCAGTATCTTTAGCGCCCCTAGTGGTAGAGACCACTGGTCGGTGTGGCAGAGACCAGTATCTTTAGCGCCCCTAGTGATAGCGACCAGTGGTCTGTGTGGCAGAGACCAGACCACAGAATTGGCTACAACCCCCTCTCGCAGTTTGGGAGGGATATTGAAATACTGAATTTTAATATAAACATAGGCTATCTATTTAAGTTAGTATAACTTTCTAAGGCCTACTATAGAGACCGTAGTCATGTGAGTTTTCAGCAGCCTAAATGTTGAGTTTCATTCTTTCAAAGATTATTTGAGCAGATTTTATGGCATGAATGGAGTTTTATTTTCATTGCTTTATAAAGTTAATTTAGAACAATGTTTGGAACACTTTTGTGTGTGTTAAATAAATTAATCTCATTTTTGAAGTGGCGACAAGTTTTTTTCAAAGTGAGGGAGAACGGCCCGAGTCTTTTAATCTGGAAACGCCGACACACAGCCGAGCTGAAAGAATAAGGCTGAAATTTTCATACAGCTCATGAGAACACTTTCTATCAACGCATTATTATAGACTACGCCTGTTCATTTAGACATTCACACTTTCACATTCACTTTTTGTCTCCCTGCATGTGTCATGCTACTGTCGTATTTCTGAAGTGTTAAAGTTTAATCCTCATTCGTGAGCAGAGCGGGACACAGCAACATGATAAATCTGTATGTGTGTAGGGGAGGGGCGCTGTGACTACTATCACAGAACGCAGACACAGTCAGCTACCCAATGAGGATTTTTATTCAATCTGAGCACAGATATTGACTCGTATTACTCGTATAATACTCGTACTCGGCAAAAGTGCTTTATCCGTACCGGATACTCGTTTCAGCCGAGTATCCGGCTCAACTCTAGTTGTGGATATCTGGGAATAAGGAAAACGTATTGAGTCTTACGTGATTTCTTTTGGCTCCGCCTGAAATGTGATGTTGCGAGGTATGTTGAATCGTGCCACATATGTCAACTTAATGGCAAACTCAATCAGGTGATCATGCCTACTGAGTCCAGTCCCAGCCATTAGCCAACCGTTTCATCAGGTAATCATAGATTGTATCGGGCCTTTGGCTCCGTCCAAGTCCGGTTGTGCCTTCATGTTAAGCTAAAGGTTATCCTGTTGCAATTCCACTATGTTCTATTTCAGTGAAGCAAGTAGTCAAGGCTTTAACTCAATTAATATTTTCTCTACTTTTGGGACCCCACATGTAATTCTGACTGGCCACTGTTCTAACTTGACTTCCCATAACTTCAAACAGATCCAGCAGGAGTTGGGTGTTAAGTATAACCGTAAAGCAACGTACCATGCACAGAACCAGGGGATGGTTGAATGATTCCATCAAACGTTGAAGTCTACGCTGCGTGCATATGGCATGGAGATGGGAAGGACTGGGAGGAGGGACTGCCCTGGTTCTTGCTGGCAGCTAGAGAGGAGGTCCAGGAGTATACGGGTTTCAACCCTGACGATTTGGAGTTTGGGCATTCAGTGCGGGGTCCCTTATCTGCCCTTTGGGATGGGTTTGTTGAGAAGGAGCCACCTAAAAACTTAGTGGACTACATGAATGGTTTTCGCCGCCGCCTTTATGTAGCTGTGTGAATGTCAAGGAAAAATTTGGCTGGTGCTCAAACTAAGGTGAACGGACTATATGGTCCTAGAGCAGTGCGCTGTGGGTTTAGCCCAGGGGGCCAGGTGTTTGCTTTAGTACCACTTCAGGTTTCACCATTTCAGGGAAGGTGTGCTGGCCCATACACTATTGAGAAGTTTCAGATCAAAACTATTTAGTTTCTATTCCTAATCAGAGGACACCTACTCAGTTGTGTCATGTTAATTTGCTTAAAACACACAATGGTTGTGACTTGGGTGTTCAATTCTGTCTCTCTGAAGGTGGGTGCTACTCATGGAATGATTCTGTAATTTCAGACTTTGTTCCTTTGAAGCAAGATTAGATGTTGACAGTATGATGTTGTAGTTCGTTGTTGCCACTGGCCACCAAGTGTGCAGCCAGAGGGATGTATTGTTTTGTTTGTTGTCCAGTAGGTTATAGTGGGTTTGGGTTACCCCTTGTTGAGGGGGTGTGATGCCCAGTGGGGTCATGAGTGGGTGTGGTCTCTCGCGCGCTCTCTCTCACTCGCGCTCTTTATTTATCTTGTTTTTGCATATTACAACACCTTCACACATACATTCATGCAACCATCATCCTGCACAGACACTACTGAAACGACAGACTACATACCTCATACTTTAATTATGTTAATAAAATATAACTATTAATTTGGCTTATTTTTGTTCAATAAACATGTTAACCGTTTACCATGGTGTGTTTCCCTTTTGTTGTGGCCTTTTGAGCCAGGTCATAACACACACCCGACAACAGTATTGATCACAGGCTCCTCGTAAGATCTGACACTGTCCTTTTAAATGTCTAGTAAAACTTTCAGAGTATTAAAGGGAGCCACATTATATTTATCCTTGCATATGTTAATTTTGGGGTTTATAACTATATCTCCACCAACCACTGAGGGAATTATCTGGTTTTTAAGCAGCCAAACTATTCCCTTTGGTGTAACTTTGTCTGCCATTTTGGGAAGGAGAGGCAGTGTGCAGTGGGTTTATTAGAGCTTGTTTGTTGAAAACAGCTCAATCAATCAAAATTTATTTATAGAGCACTTTAACAGCAATCATGAAGTTGCACTGTAGTGCAGTGCTGTACAAAGATTAAAAGCAAACACCAATTTACAGGTTATCACATACATCTAAACATCTAATGTTTAGAGTTAAAAACACTAACAAATGAGTTCCTCCAAATGTCATCCTCCGGGTCAAAAGCCAGAAGAGATTGGTTTTAAGACAAGTTTTAAAATCAGACGGTAAGGAAGCGCGTCTGATGGTAAGAGGAAGGGCATTCCACAGTTTCGGAACTGCCACCACAAAAGCATGGTCCCCTTTAAGTTTGCAACAAGTTTTTGGCACTCTCAGGAGAACTGACCTGAGCGAACGGGTAGGTGTATAAGGAGGAAAGAGCATGGGGGCAAGGCCATTCAGGGATTTAAAAGTCAGTAAAAGAAGTTTAAATTCGATATTAAATTGAATGGGTAGCCAATGGAGTGAACATAGAACTGGGGATATGTGTTCATATTTACGTGTTCCCGTTAGAAGACAAACTGCAGCGTTTTGCACCATCTGGAGACGGGCGAGTGATGATCCATTCATCCCAACAAAAAGTGCATTGCAGTAATCTAGTAGTCACATTCTGCTTAGAAAGAATTGGTTTCAACTTAGCCAGCTGTCTTAATTGAAAGAAACTACATTTAACCACTAACCCAACGTGTTTATCCAGTTTCATATCAGCATCCATTTTGACTCCTATGTCAGTGATGGTTGGCGTGACATACTGAGCTAGGAGGCCTGGATCGAGGTGAGGAGGGGAGTGTGTCCCCCGGGTGCCATTGAAAACCATCACCTCCGTCTTGTTTTCATTAAAACTTCAGAAGTTGAGAGCCATCCAAGCCTTTATGTCCTCTAGACATGCAAACAATGGTCTGAGAGTGTCATGCTTGCTCAAAGGTACATAGATCTGGCTGTCATCTGCATAACAATGGAAAGAGATGCCCTGTTTCCTAAGTATTGAGCAAAGCAGGAGGAGATAAAGGGAAAAGAGAAGAGGGCTATAGAATTGAGCCTTGCGGGATGCCACAGGAGAGATGGGCCGTGGTAGACACACAGTCACCACAGTTGACACTGAATATCCGACCTTTCAAGTAGGATCGAAACCATTTTAGGGCTATACCTGTAATGCACAACCATCGATCTAAATGAGAGACCAGAATTTCATGGTCCACAGTGTCAAAGGCAGCTGTTAAATCCAGAAGCACAAGGACCACACAGTCACCAGCGTCTGTTGCAAAAAATATATCATTAAAAACAACATCTGCCTGCTGTTGCTGGGAATGCAGTTAATAGGAGCAGTGATAATGAAGCACAACAGTAAAGGTAAACCAGCATAATCCTGGTACAAAAGTAGCCATCTGGACAAAAGGTCAATATATATTAAATACACTGTGCCTTATACTACTATCCTGTACACTATAGATAACAGTGGGCATCACTGAAGTGCCTTATGTTAAATGTAGGCAAACCCCAAAGAGCAAAAACCAGTCAGAATCAATGCTCATGGACCTTCTCCACCCATACTCCCACTCACGGAGCCTGCGGTCCACCGACAAGGGCCTGCTCTCTGTCCCCCACACCAGACTGTGGACTTTTGGGGACAGAGCCTTCAGCGTAGCAGCCCCCACCTTCTGGAACTCCATCCCCACAGAGATCCGAAATGCTCCCTCTCTGGACACCTTCAAAAAACTCCTAAAAACCCACCTCTTCACAAAGGCATTCAACCCTGAACGAGTTTTTATTGCTCTGTCTCTGCATATATATATATATATATATACACAGTGGGTATGGAAAGTATTCAGACCCCTTTAAATTTTTCACTCTTTGTTTCTTTGCAGCCATTTTCCAAAAATCAAAAAAGTTCATTTTATTTCTCAGTAATGTACACTCAGCACCCCATCTTGACAGAAAAAAACAGAAATGTAGAAATTTTTGCAAATTTATTAAAAAAGAAAAACTGAAATATCACATGGTCATAAGTATTCAGACCCTTTGCTCAGTATTTAGTAGAAGCACCCTTTTGATCTAATACAGCCATGAGTCGTTTTGGGAAAGATGCAGTTTTTCACATCTGGATTTGGGTATCCTCTGCCATTCCTCCTTGCAGATCCTCTCCAGTTCTGTCAGGTTGGATGGTAAACGTTGGTGGACAGCCATTTTCAGGTCTCTCCAGAGATGCTCAATTGGGTTTAAGTCAGGG